>NW_026511279.1:0-50873 GCF_027579735.1 Bombina bombina | reverse complement strand
AAAGTTATCACTAAGCCTGCTACCAGTCGCTTCTACTGCAGTTAAGGCTCATACATTTATTTCAGTATTAACAGTATTTTCTCAGTCAAATTCTAGTCCCTAGAAAATAACTCAACTGCGCATACATTTATCAGCCTGATACCAGTCGCTACTACTGCATTAAAGGCTGTACTTACATCATATGGGTAACAGCAGTGTTTTCTTAGTCAATTCCATTCCTAGAAAATATTACTGCACATACCTCATTTGCGGGGGACCCCGCATGCTATTCCCTTTTCTGAAGTTACCCCACTCCTCAGAATGTGCGAGAACAGCCAGTGGATCTTAGTTACGTCTGCAAAGATCATAGAAAACGCAGGCAGATTCTTCTTCTAAATACTGCCTGAGAGAAAAAACAGCACACTCCGGTGTCATTTTAAAATAATAAACTTTTGATTGAAGAATAATTAGGTAAAAAACTCCTATCTCCTCTCGCGACCTCCTTCTTTGTTGAGACTTGCAAGAGAATGACTGGGTATGACATGTGAGGGGAGGAGCTATATAGCAGCTCTGCTTGGGTGATCCTCTTGCAACTTCCTTTTGGGAAGGAGAATATATCCCATAAGTAATGGATGACCCGTGGACTGAACACACTTAACAAGAGAAACCTAAATGTTAATTACAGACTCAATGACACTGTTACAAATGAGGAATGGGATTTGGGAATTATTATTTCCGATTTTTAAAAATTTAGTAAACAATGTAGTATTGCAGTGAGTAAGGCCAGTAGAGCAATTTGCAGCAGAAATAGCAAGGTATGAACCATTAGTAAGGCCTCATCTTGAGTATTGTGTGCAGTTCTGGAGGCCATATCTCCAGGATATAAACAGATTGGAATCTGTGCAAAGGAGGGCTAATAAAATGGTACATGGTCTAAAACTTACCAGGAGAGACTCAATGACCTAAATATGTATAGCTTAAAGGATAGAAGGGAAAGAGGTGATAGTAACTTTCAATTATATTAAGGGGCTTAGTAAAGCTGAGCCTGTGAGTATTTTTCATAAAAAGAAAAATTCAAGAACAAGGGATCTTGATCTCAAGCTGAGGGGTAGTATATTCAGGAGTAATTTGAGAAAGCACTTATTTCAGAAAGGGTGATTGATTCATGGATTAAACCTCCACATAAGGTGGTAATGACAAACACTGTGGGGGACTTTAAGAATGCCTGGGATAAACATAAGGCTATCCTACAAACTAGATAAGTTTATACTTTTAGGAAATATCGGGCAGACTTGCTGGGCCTAAGGCTCTAATCTTCCATCAAAATCTATGTTTCTATGTAACAATTAACTCAACTGCCCACAATGACTTCACCTGACCAGTACAAAAGAATTCACTGTCTCCTTGAGACTTACAAGTCAAGTATAATGCTGTATTAATATTGCTACACTGGGGCTTATCTGACCGGTATGCCCTGACATAGTGCTCAGCGCATACTTAGCAATCAGCTCTTGTGTAAGCACTAAGATTAGCAACATGCATGTACACATAG
Organism: Bombina bombina; assembly: GCF_027579735.1. NCBI lineage: Eukaryota > Metazoa > Chordata > Amphibia > Anura > Bombinatoridae > Bombina > Bombina bombina. The sequence continues at coordinate 49,342 of NW_026511279.1, read as the reverse complement.
TGCCTATTTCATATTTAACACATATATATATATATATATATATATATATATATATATATATATATATATATATATATATATATATATATACATACACACACACACACACACTTAATTCTATGTTTCTATGTAACAATTGACTAAACTGCCCCAATGACTTCACCTGAAAGGCAGAGTTATAATAAGTATATTAATTATGATAAAAAAATCATTAGACACAACAATGTTCAGTGTCTACGTTATATTAAAAGGGAAATGAAACCCATTTTTTTCCTTTTATGATTCAGACAGAGCATGCATTTTTAAACAACTATCAACTAATTTGATTTATTCTCCTGGTATGCTTTCTTGAAAAGCATACCTAGGTGGGCTCAGGAGCAGCAAGACACCGCTGGGACCTAGCTGCCAATTTGGGGTTGCACACACACACACTATATCTATATATATATATATATATATCTATATATATATATATATATATATATATATATATATATATATATATATATATATAGTCATTGGCCCATCTGTTGTGTTCAGCTAACTCTCAGTGGTGCATTGCTGTTCCTGCAAATACCTGTATACCAAGAAAATTAAGCAAATTTGTTAAAAGAAGTACATTTGAAAAGTTGTTTAAAATTGCATGCTCAATCTGAATCAAGAAAGAAAAAAAAATTAAGTTGTATATCCCTTTAACCCCTTGGCGACCAAGGACGTGTCAGGCATGTCCTCCAAAGGGTGTCCGTTAACGGGTAATCTGAGCTGTGGAAGCGATCAAAATCGCTTCCAGCCACTCAAACAGTATTGCAGGGCTGCCTTGATGTTGAGGCATCCTGCAGTACAGTTCCTGACTGCCGGGCTCTATTTTGAACGCTCCCCTGGAGCGATCAATTCCGGTTTTCACTCTAAGTGGAGCCCAGCAGTTAGGCAAAGAATCAGAAGCCATCAGACAGGCTTCTGATGCTCTGTAAGTGTGCTAAGTGCCCACCGATATAGCCCCCTTCCCCCATGTGGCTTCAAAGATGGTGATGCCCAGTGCATCATGGGGCTTCTTGGGGTGTCCCTAGCCGGCCTCATCATAGGGGCAGGCTATGGTCATCCAATCTGAGCTTGACAGAATAAAAAATAAATAATAATAAAATATTCCATTTGTCTGATCATGTCAATATTTGTAAATATTGACTCTGACCAGTGTGGATCTCCCTCCCTCTCCTCACTTTTTTATGGGAGATCTGTGTTCAGGAGAGAGAGTTTTATTTCATATATTTGTTAAAAATTGAAAAAAGTTATTTTCAGAGCCATTAACCCCTAGCTTGCCAGCGATCACTATAAATCACTAGCAATAGCATAACAGCACTTATTTTGCTCTCTGTGCATTTTTTTGGGGGGTTAATATTTTTTGTATTTTTTTTGAGAGACCCAAAGGCTCTTTTCAGAGCCATTTAGCTAGTTTACATCCATTTTTGTAAAAAAAGTGTGAGCCATTAACCCCTAGCTTGCCAGTGATCACTATAAATCACTGGCAATAGCATAACAGCACTTATTTTGCTCTCTGTGCATTTTTTTTTTGGGGGGGGGTTAATATTTTTTTGTATTTTTTTTTTGAGACCCAAAGGCTCTTTTCAGAGCCATTTAGCTAGTTTAAATTAATTTTTGTAAAAAATTGTGAGCCATTAACCCCCTAGCTTGCCAGTGATCACTATGATAAAAAAAGTCTACACACCCCTGTTAAAATGTCAGGTTTCTGTGATGTAAAATAATGAGACAAATATAAATAATTTCAGAACTTTTCCCACCTTTAATGTGACCTATAAACTGTACAACTCAATTGAAAAACAAACGGAAATCTTTTAGGTGGAGGGAAGAAACAAAAAACTAAAATAATATGGTTGCATAAGTGTGCACACCCTCTTATAACTGGGGATGTAGCTGTGTTCAAAATAAAGCAATCACATTCAAAATCATGTTAAATAGGAGTCAGCATACACCTGCCATCATTTAAAGTGCCTCTGATTAACCCCAAATAAAGTTCAGCTGCTCTGGTTGGTCTTTCCTGAAATTTTCTTAGTCGCATCCCACAGCAAAAAAGTCATGGTCCATAGAGAGCTTCCAAAGCATCAGAGAGATCTCATTGATAAAGGTATCAATCAGGAGAAGGGTACAAAAGAATTTCCAAGGCATTAGATATACCATGGAACACAGTGAAGACAGTCATCATCAAGTGGAGAAAATATGGCACAACAGTGACATTACCAAGAACTGGATGTCCCTCCAAAAATGATGAAAAGACGAGAAGAAAACTGGTCTGGAAGGCTACCAAGAGGCCTACAGCAACATTAAAGGAGCTGCAGGAATATCTGGCAAATACTGGCTGTGTGGTACATGTGACAACAATCTCACGTATTCTTCATATGTCTGGGCTATGGGGTAGAGTGGCAAGACGAAAGCCTTTTCTTACGAAGAAAAACATCCAAGCCAGGATACATTTTGCAAAAACACATCTGAAGTCTCCCAAAAGTATGTGGGAAAAGGTGTTATGGTCTGATGAAACCAAGGTTGAACTTTTTGGCCATAATTCCAAAAGATATGTTTGGCGCAAAAACAAAACTGCACATCACCAAAAGAACACCATACCCACAGTGAAGCATGGTGGTGGCAGCATCATGCTTTGGGGCTGTTTTTCTTCAGCTGGAACTGGGGCCTTTGTTAAGCTAGAGGGAATTATGAACAGTTCCAAATACCAGCCAATATTGGCACAAAACCTTCAGGCTTCTGCAAGAAAGCTGAACATGAAGAGGAACTTCATCTTTCAGCATGACAACGACCCAAAGCATACATCCAAATCAAAGGAATGGCTTCACCAGAAGAAGATTAAAGTTTTGGAATGGCCCAGCCAGAGCCCAGACCTGAATCCAATTGAAAATCTGTGGGGTGATCTGAAGAGGGCTGTGCACAGGAGATGCCCTCGCAATCTGACAGATTTGGAGTGTTTTTGCAAAGAAGAGTGGGCAAATCTTGCCAAGTCAAAATGTGCCATGCTGATAGACTTATAACCAAAAAGACTGAGTGCTGTAATAAAATCAAAAGGTGCTTCAACAAAGTATTAGTATAATATGCAACCATATTTTATTTTTATATTTTGTCTTCCCTCTACCTCTATCTATCTATCCAGTTTTTATAAAGCGCGGCTAATCACCCATGTGGGTCTCGAGGCACTGATAGGCACCTATAAGGTGCGAGTAGAAATGGAGTTCAGTCGAAGAGCCAGGTTTTGAGGTCCTTTCTGAACTTTGTTAGGTCGGTGACCTGTCTGAGGTGAAGAGGGAGGGTGTTCCAGGTTTTGGCTGCTTGATAAGAGAAGGACCTGCCACCAGCAGTGGTCTTTCGTATGCGGGGGATGAGCGCGAGGGCTTGGTTGGCTGATCGCAGTTGCCTGGTGAGGGTGTAGAAGGTGACACGGTGGTTTAAGTATTTGGGGTCGATGTTGTGGAGGGACTTGAAAGCGTGAGTGAGAAGCTTGAAGGTGATCCTTTTGTTGATGGGGAGCCAGTGTAGGTCTTGTAGGTGTTTTGTGATAGGGCATTGGCGACGGATGTTGAAGATGTCTGGCGGCGGCGTTCTGTACTCGGAGTCTCTTTTGGAGCTGTCAAGGATCGCTGTCGTTTTTGTGGTTCTGATGAGGCGGTGGTGGGAGGTGATCGCTTGTTTGTAGGCTGTTTTGTCTGTAGTGGATTTGCTGGATCTCCAGGACCTTTCCAGTCATCTGCAGTGACGTTTTGAGTCCTGGAGGGCTGGTGTGAACCAGCTGGCTATGTTGGTGGCTTGGCGGGTGGGTGTAGTCTTAATGGGGGCTAGGGAGTTGGCGCAGTCTGTGATCAAGTGATGGAGGTTGAGGGCGGAGGAGTTGGGATCAGTGGAGGGTGTAGGAGGGGACTTGTTTAGGGTGGCATGTAGTTGGGGTTCGGTGATGTGGTTCAAGTTTCTGCGGGGGCGGTAGTTCTGTTGTAAATGTGTGGTGGGTTTGTTGAAAGAGAAGTGGATGCAGTGATGGTCGGTCCATTGGAGTTCAGTGGTGAGGTTGAAAGAGATGTGGTTGCCTGAGGAGAAGATTGGGTCGAGGGTGTGTCCGGCTACGTGGGTGGGGGAATTTACGAGTTGCTTGAAACCGATGGTTTCTAGGTTTTCCAGTAGGTTGGAGGTGTTGTGGTCCTCGAGGTGGTCGAGGTGGAAGTTGAGGTCGCCCAGGAGGATGTAGTCTGGTACGGTAGTGTAATTCCTAGCTTATTATTTTATAAGCACCAGTGGTAATTTCTATTTGTGTAGTCCATAGAGGCAATGGCGTGGGGTGTGATGAGGTCGGTAATGGAATCGCAGAAGGCGGAGCGGGGTCCGGGCGGTCTGTAGATGAGGGTGCCGCAGAGGGTGGTGTTGTGGTTGACCTGGATCTTGAAGTGTAGGTGTTCCAGGTCTGGTGAGTGATGGTCGTAGTTGGTTGTGATGTGGAGGTGGTGTTTATATATGATGGCGATGCCTCCACCTGGTCGGTTAATGCGGTCCTTGTGGGAGATCTTGTATAGATCGGGGATAGCAATGGCGATGTCAGGCGTGGATGAGGGGTTCAGACAGGTTTCGGTGAAGAACGCAACGTCTGGGGAGGTGGAGTCCAGTAGGTTCCAGATTTCAATGGCATGCTTGTGGATGGAGCGGGTGTTAAGGAGGATGCAGTTGAGGTGGTTGAGGTTGTAGTTGGGATTGTTGGTGGTAGGGGTCGTGGTCTGTAGGGTGAAGTTGCAGTTGGGGCAGGTGAAGGGTCCGTTGGTGTAGGTGGGCGATGCAAGGTGACAGGCTGGTGATATCTTGGTGTTGAGACTGAACAGTCTGCTGTTGCTGTAGTGGATAGGCGTGCCAGCGGCGCGCCCGCTGCACGCGTTTGCGCAGCGAGTGGCATTAAATGTAGCTGAGAGGGGGGCGGGTCAGAGCGGGAGGATGGCCGAGAGGCAGAGAGTGTGGCGGTAGTATGAGAGGAGGGGGAGGAGGTGAGAGAGGAGAGAGATGCAGTCCCAGAAAAAACATTTCAGTTTGTTTTTCAATTGAGTTGTACAGTTTATAGGTCACATTAAAGATGGAAAAAGTTCTGAAATGATTTATCTTTGTCTCATTTTTTTGGGGGGGCATGGGTGTAATCAGGGGGTCTTGCAGAAAACAACCTGGAGTGTTTTCTTTCAATAACTTACAACAGACTCAACTAAATCATAGTAAAAAGCAATGTGTGTGTAAAAAACAGAATTTATGCTTACCTGATAAATTACTTTCTCCAACGGTGTGTCCGGTCCACGGCGTCATCCTTACTTGTGGGATATTCTCTTCCCCAACAGGAAATGGCAAAGAGTCCCAGCAAAGCTGGCCATATAGTCCCTCCTAGGCTCCGCCCACCCCAGTCATTCGACCGACGGACAGGAGGAAATATATATAGGAGAAACTATATGGTACCGTGGTGACTGTAGTTAGAGAAAATAATTCATCAGACCTGATTAAAAAACCAGGGCGGGCCGTGGACCGGACACACCGTTGGAGAAAGTAATTTATCAGGTAAGCATAAATTCTGTTTTCTCCAACATTGGTGTGTCCGGTCCACGGCGTCATCCTTACTTGTGGGAACCAATACCAAAGCTTTAGGACACGGATGAAGGGAGGGAGCAAATCAGGTTACCTAAACGGAAGGCACCACAGCTTGCAAAACCTTTCTCCCAAAAATAGCCTCCGAAGAAGCAAAAGTATCAAATTTGTAAAATTTGGCAAAAGTGTGCAGTGAAGACCAAGTCGCTGCCTTACATATCTGGTCAACAGAAGCCTCGTTCTTGAAGGCCCATGTGGAAGCCACAGCCCTAGTGGAGTGAGTTGTGATTCTTTCAGGAGGCTGCCATCCGGCAGTCTCATAAGCCAATCGGATGATGCTTTTAAGCCAAAAGGAAAGAGAGGTAGAAGTCGCTTTTTGACCTCTCCTTTTACCAGAATAAACAACAAACAAGGAAGATGTTTGTCTGAAATCTTTTGTAGCCTCTAAATAGAATTTTAGAGCACGGACTACGTCCAAATTGTGTAACAAAAGTTCCTTCTTTGAAACTGGATTCGGACACAAAGAAGGTACAACTATCTCCTGGTTAATATTTTTGTTAGAAACAACCTTAGGAAGAAAACCAGGCTTAGTACGCAAAACCACCTTATCTGCATGGAACACCAGATAGGGCGGAGAACACTGCAGAGCAGATAACTCTGAAACTCTTCTAGCAGAAGAAATTGCAACCAAAAACAAAACTTTCCAAGATAGTAACTTAATATCTATGGAATGTAAAGGTTCAAACGGAACCCCTTGAAGAACTGAAAGAACTAGATTTAGACTCCAGGGAGGAGTCAAAGGTCTGTAAACAGGCTTGATCCTAACCAGAGCCTGAACAAATGCTTGAACATCTGGCACAGCTGCCAGTCTTTTGTGTAGTAAGACAGATAAAGCAGAGATCTGTCCCTTTAGAGAACTTGCAGATAAACCTTTCTCCAAACCTTCTTGTAGAAAGGAGAGAATCTTAGGAATTTTTATCTTATTCCATGGGAATCCTTTGGATTCACACCAACAGATACATTTTTTCCATATTTTATGGTAAATTTTTCTAGTTACCGGTTTTCTGGCCTGAACCAGAGTATCTATCACAGAATCTGAAAACCCACGCTTCGATAGAATCAAGCGTTCAATCTCCAAGCCGTCAGCTGGAGGGAGACCAGATTTGGATGTTCGAATGGACCCTGAACAAGAAGGTCCTGTCTCAAAGGTAGCTTCCATGATGGAGCCGATGACACATTCACCAGGTCTGCATACCAAGTCCTGCGTGGCCACGCAGGAGCTATCAAGATCACCGAGGCCCTCTCCTGATTGATCCTGGCTACCAGCCTGGGAATGAGAGGAAACGGTGGAAATACATAAGCTAGGTTGAAGGTCCAAGGTGCTACTAGTGCATCTACTAGAGTCGCCTTGGGATCCCTGGATCTGGACCCGTAGCAAGGAACCTTGAAGTTCTGACGAGACGCCATCAGATCCATGTCTGGAATGCCCCATAATTGAGTTATTTGGGCAAAGATCTCCGGATGGAGTTCCCACTCCCCCCGATGGAATGTCTGACGACTCAGAAAATCCACCTCCCAGTTTTCCACTCCTGGGATGTGGATCGTAGACAGGTGGCAGGAGTGATCCTCCGCCCATTGAATTATTTTGGTCACTTCTTTCATCGCCAGGGAACTCCTTGTTCCCCCCTGATGATTGATATATGCAACGGTCGTCATGTTGTCTGATTGGAACCTTATGAATCTGGCCTTTGCTAGTTGAGGCCAAGCTCTGAGAGCATTGAATATCGCTCTCAGTTCCAGAATGTTTATCGGGAGAAGAGACTCTTCCCGAGACCATAGACCCTGAGCTTTCAGGGATTCCCAGACCGCGCCCCAGCCCACTAGACTGGCGTCGGTCGCGACAATGACCCACTCTGCGGAAGCTCATTCCCTGGGACAGATGGTCCAGGGTCAGCCACCAACGGAGTGAATCTCTGGTCTTTTGATCTACTTGAATCATTGGAGACAAGTCTGTATAATCCCCATTCCACTGTTTGAGCATGCACAGTTGTAATGGTCTTAGATGAATTCGTGCAAAAGGAACTATGTCCATTGTTGCAACCATCAACCCTACTACTTCCATGCACTGCGCTATGGAAGGACGAGGAACAGAATGAAGCACTTGACAAGAGCTTAGAAGTTTTGATTTTCTGACCTCTGTCAGAAAAATCCTCATTTCTAAGGAATCTATTATTGTTCCCAAGAAGGGAACTCTTGTCGACGGAGACAGAGAACTTTTTTCTATGTTCACCTTCCATCCGTGTGATCTGAGAAAGGCTAGAACGATGTCCGTATGAGCCTTTGCTTTTGACAGGGACGACGCTTGTATTAGAATGTCGTCCAAGTAAGGTACTACTGCAATGCCCCTCGGTCTTAGAACCGCTAGAAGGGACCCTAGCATCTTTGTGAAAATCCTTGGAGCAGTGGCTAACCCGAATGGGAGGGCCACAAACTGGTAATGCTTGTCCAGAAAAGCGAACCTTAGGAACTGATGATGTTCTTTGTGGATAGGAATATGTAGGTACGCATCCTTTAGATCCACGGTAGTCATAAATTGACTTTCCTGGATAGTGGGTAGAATCGTTCGAATGGTTTCCATCTTGAACGATGGTACCCTGAGAAATTTGTTTAGGATCTTCAAATCCAAAATTGGTCTGAAAGTTCCCTCTTTTTTGGGAACTACGAACAGATTGGAATAAAATCCCATTCCTTGTTCCTTTATTGGAACTGGGTGTATCACTCCCATCTTTAACAGGTCTTCTACACAATGTAAGAATGCCTGTCTCTTTATTTGGTTTGAGGATAAGTGAGACATGTGGAACCTTCCCCTTGGGGGTAGTTCCTTGAATTCCAGGAGATAACCTTGAGAAACTATTTCTAGCGCCCAGGGATCCTGAACATCTCTTGCCCAAGCCTGAGCAAAGAGAGAGAGTCTGCCCCCCACTAGATCCGGTCCCGGATCGGGGGCTACTCCTTCATGCTGTTTTGTTAGCAGTGGCAGGCTTCTTGGCCAGCTTACCCTTGTTCCAGCCTTGCATCGGTTTCCAGGCTGGTTTGGGTTGTGAGGCATTACCCTCTTGCTTAGAGGATGCAGAATTAGAGGCCGGTCCGTTCCTGAAATTGCGAAAGGGACGAAAATTAGACTTATTTTTAGCCTTAAAAGACCTATCTTGTGGAAGGGCGTGGCCCTTTCCCCCAGTGATGTCTGAAATAATCTCTTTCAATTCTGGTCCAAATAGAGTTTTACCTTTGAAAGGGATGTTAAGCAATTTTGTCTTGGATGACACATCCGCTGACCAAGACTTTAGCCAAAGCGCTCTGCGCACCACGATAGCAAACCCTGAATTTTTCGCCGCTAATCTAGCTAATTGCAAAGCGGCATCTAAAATAAAAGAGTTAGCCAATTTAAGTGCGTGAACTCTGTCCATAACCTCCTCATATGGAGTCTCTCTACTGAGCGACTTTTCTAGTTCCTCGAACCAGAACCACGCTGCTGTAGTGACAGGAACAATGCACGAAATTGGTTGTAGAAGGTAACCTTGCTGTACAAAAATCTTTTTAAGCAAACCTTCCAATTTTTTATCCATAGGATCTTTGAAAGCACAACTATCTTCGATAGGAATAGTAGTGCGTTTGTTTAGAGTAGAAACTGCCCCCTCGACCTTAGGGACTGTCTGCCATAAGTCCTTTCTGGGGTCGACCATAGGAAATAATTTCTTAAATATAGGGGGGGGAACAAAAGGTATGCCGGGCTTTTCCCACTCCTTATTTACTATGTCCGCCACCCGCTTGGGTATAGGAAAAGCATCTGGGTGCACCGGAACCTCTAGGAACTTGTCCATCTTGCATAATTTCTTTGGAATGACCAAGTTGTCACAATCATCCAGGGTAGATAACACCTCCTTAAGCAGTGCGCGGAGATGTTCTAATTTAAATGTCACAACATCAGGTTCAGCTTGATGAGAAATTTTTCCTGAATCTGAGATTTCTCCATCTGACAAAACCTCCCTCATGGCCCCTTCAGATTGGTGTGAGGGTATGACAGAACAATTATCATCAGCGCCCTCTTGCTCTTCAGTGTTTAAAACAGAGCAATCGCGCTTTCTCTGATAAGTAGGCATTTTGGATAAAATATTTGCTATGGAGTTATCCATTACAGCCGTTAATTGTTGCATGGTAATAAGCATTGGCGCACTAGATGTACTAGGGGCCTCCTGCGTGGGCAAAACTGGTGTAGACACAGTAGGAGATGATGTAGTATCATGTTTACTCCCCTCATCTGAGGAATCATCTTGGGCAATTTCATTATCTGTGGCAGTACTGTCCTTACTTTGTTTGGACGCTATGGCACAATTATCACATAAATTTAAATGGGGAGACACATTGGCTTTCATACATATAGAACATAGCTTATCTGAAGGTACAGACATGTTAAACAGGCTTAAACTTGTCAACAAAGCACAAAAAACGTTTTAAAACAAAACCGTTACTGTCTCTTTAAATTTTAAACAGAAAACACTTTATTACTGAATATGTGAAAAAGTATGAAGGAATTGTTCAAAAATTACCAAAATTTCACCACAGTGTCTTAAAGCATTAATAGTATTGCACACCAAATTTCAGAGCTTTATCCCTTAAAATAACGGAACCGGAGCCGTTTATAAATTTAACCCCTATACAGTCCCAGCTATAGTCTTTGCTGAGACCCAACCAAGCCCAGAGGGGAATACGATACCAATTGACGCCTTCTAGAAGCTTTTCCAGCAAATTTTAGATCCTCACACATGTATCTGCATGCCCTGCTCTCAAAAAACAACTGCGCAGTAATGGCGCGAAAATGAGGCTCAGTCTATAACTAGGAAGGCCCCCTGACTGGAAAAGGTGTCTAACACAGTGCCTGCCGTTTAATAAACGTTCCCCAAGTTTATAAATGCAAATTGTCAGCCTAAATCTGAATAAAATGCCCAAATAAAGCAATCGATTTAGCCCATAAAAATGTCTACCAGTTTTTTAGCCCATAATAAGCCCTTTATTCTGTTTGTTTGACTAAGAAAATGGCTTACCGGTCCCCATGAGGGGGAATGACAGCCTTCCAGCATTACATGGTCTTGTTAGAAATATGGCTAGTCATACATTAAGCAGAAAAGTCTGCTAACTGTTTCCCCCAACTGAAGTTACTTCATCTCAACAGTCCTATGTGGAAACAGCAATCGATTTTAGTTACTGTCTGCTAAAATCATCTTCCTCTCACAAACAGAAATCTTCATCCTTTTCTGTTTCAGAGTAAATAGTACATACCAGCACTATTTTAAAATAACAAACACTTGATAGAAGAATAAAAACTACATTTAAACACCAAAAAACTCTTAACCATCTCCGTGGAGATGTTGCCTGTGCAACGGCAAAGAGAATGACTGGGGTGGGCGGAGCCTAGGAGGGACTATATGGCCAGCTTTGCTGGGACTCTGCCATTTCCTGTTGGGGAAGAGAATATCCCACAAGTAAGGATGACGCCGTGGACCGGACACACCAATGTTGGAGAAATGAAAATTTAAAAACTACCACCATACACTTTCTCCAATTGTTTGGGCTAAAACGGTTGCATCAAAGCACTCCATATACAATATCTTGGGGTGTCAAAGTTTTAAATATATACACTTTCATTACAATAAGTAAAACTGGGGTATGCAATAGGCCCCAAACTAAATATAGGCCTATCAGAAGAAATACTCTCACTTTCAACTCAAATTACAAGTCATACAATTGTAACTGAACTTTCCCAAAATCCTGGCACACCTATGCATGGGGGGCATGGGTGTAATCAGGGGGTCTTGCAGAAAATAACCTGGAGTGTTTTCTTGCAATAACTTACAACAGGCTCTCCTAAATTATAGTCAAAAAGCAATGTGTGTGTAAAAATGAAAATTGAAAAATTTACATCACAGAAACTTGACATTTTAACTAGGGTGTGTAGACTTTTTATATCCACTGTATCTGTGGCTGCTAGCCCCCCAGGTAGCCCTTCTGCCAGAAGGAGACTTGTTGCTCCAGTTGCTATTGCTGCTGAAGAGTGGGTAACGCCTTATCACCAGAGGCCAGATATCCCACCCTTCACTGCAAATCCTGGCATCAATGTGGATGTGGCAGGATTTAGCCCTCATCAATTTATGGAGGCAAAGCAGCAATGGGCCCCCATCGATGTGCCAGAATTTAAATAATTCTGGGCATTGACTATGCTGATGGTCATCATAAAGAAACCCTCCATTTGCTCCTACTGGAGCAGTAGCCCCATTTACTCTACCCCCATTTTCTCCCATAGTATGTCGATGAAGAGATATGAAATAATTCTACATTTCATGCACTTCAGCAACAACAGCCTGTGCCTCCCTAGGGAGCATCCCCAGTTTGACAGGCTGTATAAAATCCGCCCCCTGATAACCCACTTTACTGCCAGGTTTACAGAGGCTTATACACCTGGAAGGCATATATGTGTGGGTGAATCCCTGATGAAATATAAGGGAAGGCTGGGATTCAAGCAGTATATTTCTTCCAAGTGCTCCAGGTATGGAGTAAAGGTGTATAAGCTCTGTGAGAGCGAGACTGGGTATACTCAGGCTTTCCGGGTGTACGAGGTAAAGGATATCCACCTTGACCCTCAAGGCTGCCCAGAACATATGGGAACCACTGGCAAGATTGCCTGGTACCTGATTTTACCCCTAATGAACAAAGGGTACTATTTGTATGTAGACAATTTTTATACAAGTGTCCTTTTGTTCAAGCTACTGTATTGTTTTTAAACAGTAGCTTGCGGTACAATTCGAAAGAACTGCACAGGTTTCCAAGAAAACTTGCACGCATCCGGCTACTAAAGGGGGAGACCTCAGCTCTGCGCCAAGAGGAGCTGTTGGCAGTTAAGTACAGAGACAAGAAGGATGTATACCTTCTTACCACCATCCACACAGAGAGGACTGTGGAGGTCTCTCTACGTGGCAGAGCTGAGAGCACAATGAAGCCAGAGTGCATTAAGGCTTATAACCGGTATATGGGTGGGGTTGATCTAGCAGAACAACTGCTGAAGCCCTACCTAATTGTGCGGAAGACAAAGGCCTGGTACAAAAAGGTTGCAATTTATTGAATGCAGATTGCAACCCACAACGCTTTTTTGTTGTTCAAAAAAGCAAATCCTGGGATGAAACTGACTATTACAGTTTCAGCTCCAGATCATTTCAGGGATTATGTACCAAGATGCACCTGCTTCCCGAGCGGTGATGGGAGAGGGCAGAGTTGGGGCTACCCATTTTATTTTCAAAATCCCCCCTACTGCAGCGAAGCAGAATCCTCAGAAGAAATGCAGAGTCTGTACCAAAAGGGGGCAGAGAAGGGACACCACCTTTTACTGTCCTGATTGCCCTGGACAGCCAAGACTCTGCATTGGGGACTGCCATTGTGTGTGGTTTTTTTTTTGGGGGGGGGGGGTACATTTACTGTTGCTGAGTTTTTTACTTTTACTGTGCCAGATTTTTAAATTTCATTGTTCTATTTTTTATAAGTTCTAAAATTGGTCCTGTATTTTACCAAAACCCCTGTCAAACCTATGCATCGGGGGTATGGGTGTACCTGGAGTGTTTTCTTGCAATAACTTACAACTTGCTCTCCTAAATCATAGTCAAATAGCAATGTATGTGTAAAAATGAAAATTACCCACATACACTTTCTCCAATTTTTTTTTGGCTAAAACGGTTGCATCAAAGCCCTCCATATACAATACCTTGAGGTGTCAACGTTTCAAATATATACACTTTCATGACAATAAATAACACTGAGGTATGCGATAGGCCTCAAACTAAAGATAGGCCTATCAGAAGAAATACTCTCACTTTACAAATCATACATTTGTAACCGAACCTTCCAAAAATCCTGGCACACCTATGCATGGGGGGCAGGGGTGTACTCAGGGGGTCTTGCAGAAAACAACCTGGAGTGTCTTCTTGCAATAACTTACAACAGACTCTCCTAAATCATAGTAAAAAGCAATGTGTGTGTAAAAATGAAAATTTAAAAACTACCAACATACACTTTCTCCAATTGTTTGGGCTAAAACGGTTGCATCAAAGCACTCCATATACAATATCTTGGGGAGTCAACGTTTTAAATGTATACACTTTCATTACAATAAATAAAACTGGGGTATGAAATAGGCCCCAAACTAAATATAGGCCTATCAGAAGAAATACTCTCACTTTCAACTCAAATTACAAGTCATACAATTGTAACTGAACCTTCCCAAAATCCTGGCACACCTATGCATGGGGGGCATGGGTGTAATCAGGGGGTCTTGCAGAAAACAACCTGGAGTGTTTTCTTGCAATAACTTACAACAGACTCTCCTAAATCATAGTAAAAAGCAATGTGTGTGTAAAAATGAAAATTGAAAAATTACCACCATACACTTTCTCCAAATGTTTGGGCTAAAACAGTTGCATTAAGGCCTCAAAACACTCCATATACAATACATTGGGGTGTCAACTTTTTAAATATATGCACATTCATGGCAAGCAAATAAATTGTGGTACGTAAAAAGGCCCCCCAAAAGAAGATAGGCAAAGAAGATATGTTAAATGTGAAAAAAAAATCACAAACACAGTTTGGCATTGCACCGCCCAAACAAGCCAACAAACCTATGCATAGGTGGTATCACTGTACTCAGGAGATGTTGTTGAACACATATTAATGTGTTTTGTGTCAGTAACACATACCAGCAGCTGAGAATCCATGCCTAAAGTACAATGTGTGTGAAAAATAACAAAAAAATGACTACCCAAAAGTTTGACAAAGACTGGCTGTTGAATTAGTGCATGGGAAGTGTTAAAATACCAGCATTTCAAATACCCTAGGGTATCTACTTTTCAAAAATATATGGTTTGAGGGGGGTAAATTACATTGGCCGGCTTAAAAAATGTCCCAAATAAGACATAGGTGCATGGAATGTGAAAATTCCAAGTTGGAAAACTGGAATGCACCCCCTAAAAAACAATTTATGTAAGAACTTACCTGATAAATTAATTTCTTTTATATTGGCAAGAGTCCATGAGCTAGTGACGTATGGGATATACAATCCTACCAGGAGGGGCAAAGTTTCCCAAACTTCAAAATGCCTATAAATACACCCCTCACCACACCCACAATTCAGTTTAATGAATAGCCAAGTAGTGGGGCGAAAAAGAAAGGAGTAAAAAGCATCAACAAAGGAATTTGGAAATAATTGTGCTTTATACAAAAAAATCATAACCACCATAAAAATGGTGGGCCACATATAAATGAATTTATCAGGTAAGTTCTTACATAAATTATGTTTTCTTTCATGTAATTGGCAAGAGTCCATGAGCTAGTGACGTATGGGATAGCAATACCCAAGAAGTGGAACTCCACGCAAGAGTAACTAGAGAGGGAGGGATAAAATAAAAACAGCCATTTCGCTGAAAAAAATTAATCCACAACCCAAATATAAGTTTATTCTCATAAATGAAAGGAAAAACTTAAATCATAGGCAGAAGAATCAAACTGAAACAGCTGCCTGAAGAATTTTTCTACCAAAAACTGCTTTCAAAGAAGCAAATACATCAAAATGGTAAAATTTAGTAAATGTATGCAAAGAAGACCAAGTTGCTGCTTTGCAAATCTGATCAACTGAAGCTTCATTCTTAAAAGCCCACGAAGTGGAGACTGACCTAGTAGAATGAGCTGTAATTCTCTGAGGCGGGGCCTGACCCGACTCCAAATAAGCGTGATGAGTCAAAAGCTTTAACCACAATGCCAAAGAAACAGCAGAAGCCTTCTTACCTTTCCAGGAACCAGAAAGGATAACAAATAGACTAGAAGTCTTCCTGAAATCTTTAGTAGCTTCAACATAATATTTCAAATCTCTTACCACATCCAAAGAATGTAAGGATCTCTCCAAAGAATTCTTAGGATTAGGACACAAGGAAAGGACAACAATTTCTCTATTAATGTTGTTAGAATTCACAACCTTAGATAAGAATTTAAATGAAGTCCGCAAAACTGCCTTCTCCTGATGAACAATTAGAAAGGAGATTCACAAGAGAGAGCAAATAATTCAGAAACTCTTCGAGCAGAAGAGATGGCCAAAAGAAAAAACACTTTCCATGAAAGTATTTAAATGTCCAAAGAATGCATAGGCTCAAATGGAGGAGCCTGTAAAGCCTTAAAACCAAATTAAAACTCCAAGAAGGAGAGATTGATTTAATGACAGGCTTGATATGAATCAAAGCATGAACAAAACAGTGAATATCAGGAAGCTTAGCAATCTTCCTGTGAAATAAAAGAGAAAGAGCAGGGATGTGTCCCTTCAAGGAACTTGCAAACAAACCCTTATCCAAACTATCCTGAAGAAACTGTAAAATTCTAGGAATTCTAAAAGCATGCCAAGAGAATTTATGAGAGAAACACCATGAAATTTAAGTCTTCCAAACTCGATAATAAATCTTTCTAGAAACAGATTTACGAGCCTGCAACACAGTATTAATCACAAAGTCAGAGAAACCTGACTAAGCACTAAGCGTTCAATTTCCATACCTTCACATTTGAAATCCTGATGGAAAAAAAACGGACCTTGAAACGGAAGGTCTGGCCTTAATGGAAGTGGCCAAGGTTGGCAACTGGATATCCGAACAAGATCCGCATACCAAAACCTGTGAGGCCATGCTGGAGCCACCAGCAGCACAAACGATTGCTCCATGATGATTTTGAAGATCACTTTTTGAAGAAAAACTAAAGGCGTGAACAATATAAGCAGGTTGAAAACACCAAGGAAGTGTCAACGCATCCACTGCTTCCGCCTGAGGATCCCTGGACCTGGACAGGTACCTGGGAAGTTTCTTATTTAGATGAGAAGCCATCAGATCTATTTCTGAAAGACCCCACATCTGAACAACCTGAGAAAACACATCTGGATGTAGGGACTACTCCCCCGGATGTAAAGTCTGACGGCTGAAATAATCCGCTTCCCAATTGTCTATACATGGGATATGAACCACAGAAATTAGACAGGAGCTGCAATCCGCCCAAGCAAGTATCTGGGATACTTCTTTCATTGCTTAAGGACTATGAATCCCATCCTGATGATTGACAAATGCCACAGTTGTGATATTGTCTGTCTGAAAACAAATGAACGGTTCTCTCTTCAACAGAGGCCAAATCTGAAGAGCCCTGAAAATCGCACATAGTTCCAAAATATTGATTGGTAATCTTGCCTCTTGAGATTTCCAAACCCCTTGCACTGTCAGAGATGACCAAACAACTCCCCAGCCTGAAAGACTCGCATCTGTTGAGATCACAGTCCAGGTTGGACGAACAACAGAGGCCCCTAGAACTATACGATGGTGATTTAACCACCAAGTCAGAGATAGTCGAACATTGGGATTTAAGGATATAAATTGTAATATCCTTGAAAAAACCCTGCACCATTGGTTCAGCACACAAAGCTGGAGAGGTCTCATATGAAAAGGAGCAATGGGGATCACGTCCGATGCTGCAGTCATGAGACCTAAAACTTCCATGCACATAGCTACTGAAGGGAATGACTGAGACTGAAGGTTCCGACAGGCTGCAACCAATTCAAAACGTCTCTTGTCTGTTAGAGACAGAGTCATCGACACTGAATCTATCTGGAAACTTAAAAAGGTGACCCTTGTCTGAGGAATCAAATAATTTTTTAGTAAATTGATCCTCCAACCATGTTTTCGAAGAAACAACACTAGTTGATTCGTGTAAGATTCTGTAGAATAAAAAGACTGAGCTAATACCAAGAAATCGTCCAAATAAGGAAACACTGCAATATCCTGCTCTCTGATTACAGAGAGTAGGGCACCAAGAACATTAGAAAAGATTCTTAGAGCGGTTGCTAGGCCAAAAGGAAAAGTGACAAATTGGTAAAGCTTGTCTAGAAAAGAGAATCACAGAAACTGAAAATGAACTGGATGAATCAGAATATGAAGATATGCATTACACAACGTGGGAGCGCTCAGACATCCGCTCTGTGTGTGGCCGTCGGCTCTTCACGTAACGACACACCCCTCTTGGGACTCCAACTAGCGTCACGATGACGTAGCCCAAAGCTGTCAGCTACGCCGGTGCAAATAGCAGGAAACAATCCACCACTGTTTCCAAACATCAAACAGCAACAACATCCAATGGCATACGGTATACGGCAAATATAAAAATTATAAATCCACACCAGGTTGATGCAAAAAAATGTCTGTATTTAGATTTAAGGCAGATTTAGCATTACAGACAGGCTGTTATAGGTTGGTCACTTCCTCAGTGACCACCATAACCTATTACCCATAAATCTGTGCTTTTTAAAGGTGCAGAAAAAACACACCCATTTCTGTTAATCCAATCAAATCATTTGTTAAGCACAGGTTATGTTAATAGTAGGACATGTGTAAGGTGACTGCAATTTAAAGAAACATACATTAGTAACAATTGCTTGCCAAAAATATAAACATAAACATATAACATGGGATGTCTATATTTTTATCTCAAAGTGTTATTCCTTCATATAATATCACACAATATCACATAACATAAAAAAATAAAAATAAAAAAAATATATTACACATGATATAAAAAAAAAAAAAAAAAACTCATTAGATATCAACAAACAGTTTGACATCCCATTCCGAATTTAATCCTGCTGGCAGACGGGTATCCAACTGAAAGATCCAAAAGACCTCTCTTTTACTAAGAGTGTTGCTTCTATTACCTCCTCTTGGATGTCTAGCAATTTGTTGGATACCCTGAAATGTCAGCAGAGAACTATCAGAGTTGTGCTCTCTTCTGAAGTGCAGGGAGACAGGAGTGGTAGACTCAGGGTCTTCAATTGAACGTAAATGTTCCAAAAACCTATCCTTTGAGGCCCGTGTAGTCTGACCCACATACTGCCTGTAGCACCCCCTGCAGGTCAGAAGATATATCACATAACATGAATTACATGTTATGTGTTCTTGTATCTTAAATGTCTTTTCATTTACAGTGGATACAAAACTGGTACCAAAAGAAGCATAAGAGCAGGACTTGCACCTTCTGCTGCCACACTTAAAGAAACCTGGTCTAATTGATAACCAATTCTGGCTAGTAATTTTTGGCAACATTGAGGGTGACAAAATATCCTTCAATGTTCTGGCTTTACGTGATACAAAAATAACTCCTTCTTTAACAATGTCACACAGCTTATCATCTGTCTCCAAGATAGGCAAAGCTTTACGTACTATATTACAAATTTGGCCGTATTCCTCACTATACGTAGTAATGAACTTCAATTTGCTAAAGTTTGGATTTCTTTCAAACTTCTTCTTTTGTAATAAATTTACCCTATCAGTACTATCTACCTCTCTCTCGGTACGTTCTAGTGTCTCTCTAGAATATCCTCTGTGGATAAGTCTATCTGTCAAATCTTTAGAGTGTTGCTGATAACTCTGTTCATTAGTGCAATTCCGCTTAATCCTGATATACTGACTTTTAGGAATTGAACGAATTGTATGATTAGGATGACACGACCGTGCATTTAAAATTGTATTGCCTGCAATTTCCTTGCAAAATAATTCAACATCTATAAAAGAATTTGTAATATTAGACAATAATCTAATATCCAAAAATGGCATAGAATTTCTACTGAATTCAAAAGTAAATTTCAAATTCATAGAGTTATCTTGTATGTATGTTGAAAATTTCTCAATAAGGCCCTCAGGGCCCTTCCAAATTAGCAAAATGTCGTCAATGAAACGACTGTAATAATGAATATACTCTCTGAAGGGGTTCCCACCAATCCATATACAGGTTGGCATAGGAGGGGGCAAATTTTGCCCCCATAGCTGTCCCACGCCTCTGGAGATAGAAACTCCCCTCAAACATAAAGAAGTTATGTTTCAGTAGATAGTCTATAGATTTGATAATAAACCTTTTCAATGCTTCATCATAATCAGAGTATAAATTGAGAAAATACTCTATGGCCTTAATGCCCTGCTCATGAGGGATGCACGTGTACAATGAAACCACGTCAATGGTCATAAATACATATCCTTCAAGCCATACAATTTTCTCTAAACTTTTCACTACATCAGTAGTATCTTTAATGTAACTCATTAGATTCAGAACAAGTGGCTGCAAATAACCATCAATTAGCTCTGAGAGAGGCTCATTCAATGAGCCAATCCCAGCCACGATTGGTCTCCCTAGGGGATTTTGTCTATCCTTGCGAACTTTAGGAAGGAAGTGAAAAATGGCTGTGACAGGATGCTCAGTATACAAAAACTCAAAGTTTGCTTCTGTAATCAGACCTTCAAGTACAGCCTCATTAAGAATAATTTTAAGTTCAGTCTGATAAAAAAAATACAGGATTAAACTTAAGTTTCTCATAGACTGATACATCCAACAATTGCCTATGTGCCTCTTTGATATAATCCTCTCGATTGAGGACCTTGCCCCCTTTATCCGAATTTCGAATGACCAATTCTTTATTTCTTTCTAATTCTTTGATGGACATATACTGTTCTTGAGATAAATTATCCTTCCTATGATCACCAGTGGATATATTAGAATGTAATTTCATTAATGCAATTTCTAATTTCTTTTGGAACACCTCAATAGAACTAGACCTAGAACTTATAGGATGAAATTTAGATTTCTTTCTCAACTTGGATAGATTATGTACATCCTTATTCACTCTATAGTGTGATTCTTTAGTATCAGTATCTAAAGCCATCAGGTCTAGAAGTGCACATTCATCTGAAAACACAAAATCACCTCTAATAGGTTCATGCTTCTCTCCACTTGTCACTTCACACCCTTCACTAGTAGTACCTAAAAAATGTTTCTTTAGTACCAGTGATCTCACAAACCTATTGAGATCCACTACAGTGTCAAAAATATTAAAGTGTGAAGTTGGAGAGAAACCTAAACCGAGAGACAGTACTTGTACTTGTGTATTAGACAATTCTACAGATGATAAATTAATGACATTGTGAGCGTCTATGCTGTAAGTGCAAAAGAGGTACTGGTCATAGAGGAAGGTGGACTCTCATTAGAAATTTCTAAATCAGAGGAGTCATAGTCGTACTCAGTATCAGTCTCTGCAAATCTCACTTTCTTCTCAGATTTATATTTCCTATACCGCCTTCTAGTGTCAGAGACTGTCCATTTGTATACCTTAATATTTTCATAATCCTGTTTGTCATGTAAAATTTTCTATTTTTTAAAATGCAACAAGTTCTCTCTAAACTCTGTAATTACTTTCTGCAATTTGCTGTCATATTTATTAAATGCAGGATCTTGACTTAAAGGGCGCATAAATGATTGTAACTTGATCTTATCACGGCACAACTCTTGATGTATCTGTTTCTTATATTCAATAAGCAAGTCAATTAATGCCAATGAGCATTCTGTTAATATCTTGTTCCATCTATCAATAAATGATTGGTCAGTCACCTGAAATGAAGGAAATTTCCTTATACGGAGCCCTCTAGGTATGCGTTGGGCTTTTTTATACATTTGAAAACTTTTAATATCCATTTCAATACTGGAATCCTTTTTGAGCAAAGAGTCCATTTTAAAAAAACAAATTATCCAAATTGCTATTTGCTTCTTGCTCAATTATATCCGTACTGAATAGATCTTCCGTATCACTTATATCCTCAGCAAACTGCTGAAACACATATCCTCTAGTAGCCATGTCTAATTTTTTCATGTTTGAGGGGGAATTCTATCTCCAGAGACGTGGGACAGCAATGGGGGCTAAGTTTGCCCCCTCCTATGCCAACCTCTACTTGGGTTGGTGGGAGCTGTCCCACGTCTATGGAGATGGGAACCCATACAGAGAGTACATACAATTTTACGGTCCCTACATCGACGATATTTTGTTGATTTGGAAGGGTCCGGGGAACCTTCTTGAACCGTTTCTGAACTATTTACAATACAATTCTTTAAATCTCAAATTTACCATGGAGTACAGTAAAACCTCAATTCCATTTTTGGATATTGAGTTACATCCCAATAGAGAAAGTTCATGTATAGAGATTGAATTGTTTCGCAAAGTGACTGCTGGAAACACTATCTTAAATGCTAGATCATGTCATCCTAGACATACCTTTTCATCTATCCCTAAAAGTCAATACATTAGGGTAAAACGTAACTGTACCACTAATCAGAGTTACTCAAAACATTGTAATGATTTAACTGACAGATTGGTCCATAGAGGGTATTCAAGGCAAGCTCTTGATACTATTAAGAGTGAAGTTGATCTTTTAGATAGAAAGGATCTCTTTTTGTCTAGTGGAAACAAGGATGTTGATAAATTTAATAAACCAAAATTCATCACTTCTTATAGTGTTGAATATGGTCAAATTTGCAACATTATACGTAAGGCTCTTCCAATTTTGGCTACTGACGACAGTCTGGCAGGCATCATTAAGCAAGGTATTTGCTTTGTATCACGCAAAGCTCATACTTTGGGCAACTTACTGTCACCCTCAATGCTGCCACGGACACAGTCTAACAAAAATTGGCTTTCTATTAAGCCAGGATTCTTTAAGTGTGGGAGCAGAAAATGTAAATCCTGCTCCTATGCTTCTTTTGGTACAAATTTTGTATCTACCAAGAATCAAAAACACTTTGAAATTCGGGAGCATATGACATGCAACTCTTGCTACGTCATATATCTTTTGACCTGCAGGGGCTGTTTCAGGCAGTATGTAGGACAAACGACACGTGCTCTTAAAGATCGTTTTCTTGAGCACTTACGTTCAATTGAAGATTCTGAGTCCACAACTCCCATCTCCCTGCATTTCAAACAACATCACAATTCTGACAGCTCCCTGCTGACATTCCAAGCGATCCAACTGATTCCAAGGCACCCAAGGGGTGGTAATAGAGGCATAACTCTCAGTAAAAGAGAAGTTTATTGGATTTTTCAGTTGGATACTAGAATGCCAGATGGGTTAAATTCAGAATGGGATGTGAAGTTATATGTAGATCAATAAGTCATTATTTCTTTCCTCTTTTTGCATTGTTTTTTTAAAACAATGTCTCTTTACATCCACAGCATTATTGCATATATTCGATATATTTCTAATTAAATATTTTTTTCACTGGTCAAGTATAATTGAATTTGTACATTGTGATGTCAGTTTACTTATGTGATTACTTACGTGTTTAACTTGGTCAGTTAATGTATATTAAATATCTTGTTTTTTTAATTTCTCCTTTTTTCTTTTCCTTTTCCCCCCTTCACTTTGCCCTCTGCACACTGCTTTTGTAACGGATTGGCTTTTGATTGGACAGCCATTTATTGGGAGTGTCCGGCTAAAGGGTTTATAAAGCAGTGTGTTGTGGGTATTAAGTATGGTCACTGAGGAAAAATATGCTTATGACATAGGAAACGCGTCTGACCTATTTTTTCCTGCCTTATTTTGCCTGTCACTTACCACTTAAGCCTTTTCTACCTGTTTTGGCAATGTATGGACATTTACCTATCATATTGAGCATTTGTTTGAGCTAAACAATAAACAGGTATTCCACTGCTTACCATCGTTTGCTTTTCTCAGCTTTACTGGGTGCGCTGATTGTTGGTGTTGTTCTATTAATTGAGCGTGGATGGAAGCGCTCTTTTCTCCGCACCAGGACAGCTGAGTATTCTGAGAATACGTCACCACTACGTCACGGGGGTGTGTCTGACTACGTGAAGTGCACTGATCGTCGGGGACTTTACTCACAGCCAGTGTTTGAATGTTTGAGCGCTTCCCGGTTGTTGCATACATTTGGATATTCCATCATCGGAGCGGGTAAGCGGCACTAACATTCATTTGAACTGTTATTCATTTATTCACCATATTGGATACATGATTATTTACAAGTGCTTTAAGTCGTAGTACACCCTGAAGTGGAATATAATTACTAACGGAATTATAAGCAGTTGTTATATATTTTTTGAGCTAAGTGTGTTGTGACATGGCAGCAGGGGGATTTGTTTTACAGCAATTTGCTGAGGATGTTAGTGACAGTGAGGATCTATTTAACACTGACACTATGGAACAAGAGGCTAATACTAATCTGGACAGTTTATTCTTTAAAATGGACACTTTATTGAAGACTGATACTAGAATTGAAATGGATATAAAGAGTTTCCAGATGTATAAAAAGGCACAATGTATACCACGCGGCCTACGCATCAGAAAATTTCCCTCTTTCCAGGTGACAAATCAGTCTTTCATAGATAAATGGAATAAAGTGCTTACAGAGTGCTCTTTAGCACTTATTGATCTGCTTATTGAATATAAAAAAACATTACGTCAGGAACTGAGTAATGAAAAGTCAAAGTTGCAGTCATATTTACGCCCCTTGAGTGAGAATCCAGATTTTGTTAAATATGACACCAAATTACATAAGGTTATTACTGATTTTAAAAACAACTTTTGGAATTTTAAAAAACAAAAAATAATGAGAGACAAACAGGATTATGAACTTAATAAAGTGTATAAATGGACCGTGACAGACACAAGAAGGAGATATAAGAGTTCATATAAAGGTTGAGCCTCTGATTATAGAAGAGTAAGATTTGCAGAGACTGACACTGAATATGATTATGACTCTTCAGACATTGAGACAACTGTAGACACTTCTCTGGCTTCTGAGGCATCACCATCTTTTGCACTTAATATTGAGGATACTTTTCCTTCCACCTCAAGTGTTTCACAGTCAAAAAACGAGAAAGGACAGTTGAAACATACTGCAAGAAAAAAACACGCAGAGGGGGGCGTGGAAGGAAACCGAAGTCAGGATCCAGAGACACTGAACCCCAGACCACGGCGGTATCCACAGAGGAGGAGAGCCACACAATTTCAAAAATATGCATGAATTACAAAAATGTCGTTAATCTTTCATCCTTTGTTTTATCTAGGACACAGTTAGAGGTCCTGTCTTTGGGTCTTGGTTTTTCTCCTACCACACACTTTAACCTTTTTGACACAGTAGTTGATCTGAACAGATTTGTCAGATCTCTTGTTCTAAAGAAACATTTTTTGGGTGCTGTGGATACTGGTCAAGGTGTAACTAGTAGAGATAAACCAACTCCCATTAGATGTGGTTTAGATTTTTCTGAGGAATGTTCAATTTTAGACCTCATTGCATTGGATAGAGATAACTTAGATTTGCACTCTTGTGCAGTTGGGGATACACAAGATTTAACTAAAATGAAATTGAAATCTAAATTTTATCCTGTTAAATCTAGATCCAGTTCAATAGAGGTGTTCCAGAAGACAGTGGAACAGGAATTAAGGAAACTTAACTCCACTGAACCCAATCGACAACATAAAAAGGATAACCTATCTAAGGCACAATATTTGTCAATTCAAGAACTTAAGAATAACCATGAGCTTGTCATACGTAACTCAGACAAAGGTGGTAAGGTGGTAGTTCTTGATCGACAGGACTATTTACAGGAGGCATTTAGACAGTTATTGGATGTCACAGTGTATGAGAAACTCAGGAACAATCCTGTGTTTGTGTACAAATCACAACTGAAAAGTATTTTAGAAAGTGCACTACATGATGGTGTCATCACACAGGCTAATTTCGACTTTCTCTACACTGAGCATCCAATTACAGCAATTTTTCACTACTTACCCAAACTTCACAAGCATGATACCAATCCACCTGGTAGACCCATCGTGGCTGGAATTGGCTCATTGAATGAGCCTCTTTCTGAGTTGATAGACGGGTATTTACAACCCTTTGTTTTGGGTCTTATGAGTTACATTAGAGACACATCTGATGTTATTACACAGATAGAAAGTGTGGTTTGGCAAGAAGAATTTATTTTTGTGACCATTGATGTTGTCTCACTGTATACCTGTATACCCCATGACAAAGGAAGTTTGGCAATTGAGTTTTTTCTGGACACATCAGACTATGATGATGCTGTTAAGCGGTTCATCAGGGTTTCTCTGGACTACCTTCTAACGCATAATTTTTTCATGTTTGAGGGGGAATTCTATCTCCAGAGACGTGGGACAGCAATGGGGGCTAAGTTTGCCCCCTCCTATGCCAACCTCTACTTGGGTTGGTGGGAGCTGTCCCACGTCTATGGAGATGGGAACCCATACAGAGAGTACATACAATTTTACGGTCGCTACATCGACGATATTTTGTTGATTTGGAAGGGTCCGGGGAACCTTCTTGAACCGTTTCTGAACTATTTACAATACAATTCTTTAAATCTCAAATTTACCATGGAGTACAGTAAAACCTCAATTCCATTTTTGGATATTGAGTTACATCCCAATAGAGAAAGTTCATGCATAGAGATTGAATTGTTTCGCAAAGTGACTGCTGGAAACACTATCTTAAATGCTAGATCATGTCATCCTAGACATACCTTTTCATCTATCCCTAAAAGTCAATACATTAGGGTAAAACGTAACTGTACCACTAATCAGAGTTACTCAAAACATTGTAATGATTTAACTGACAGATTGGTCCATAGAGGGTATTCAAGGCAAGCTCTTGATACTATTAAGAGTGAAGTTGATCTTTTAGATAGAAAGGATCTCTTTTTGTCTAGTGGAAACAAGGATGTTGATAAATTTAATAAACCAAAATTCATCACTTCTTATAGTGTTGAATATGGTCAAATTTGCAACATTATACGTAAGGCTCTTCCAATTTTGGCTACTGACGACAGTCTGGCAGGCATCATTAAGCAAGGTATTTGCTTTGTATCACGCAAAGCTCATACTTTGGGCAACTTACTGTCACCCTCAATGCTGCCACGGACACAGTCTAACAAAAATTGGCTTTCTATTAAGCCAGGATTCTTTAAGTGTGGGAGCAGAAAATGTAAATCCTGCTCCTATGCTTCTTTTGGTACAAATTTTGTATCTACCAAGAATCAAAAACACTTTGAAATTCGGGAGCATATGACTTGCAACTCTTGCTACGTCATATATCTTTTGACCTGCAGGGGCTGTTTCAGGCAGTATGTAGGACAAACGACACGTGCTCTTAAAGATCGTTTTCTTGAGCACTTACGTTCAATTGAAGATTCTGAGTCCACAACTCCCATCTCCCTGCATTTCAAACAACATCACAATTCTGACAGCTCCCTGCTGACATTCCAAGCGATCCAACTGATTCCAAGGCACCCAAGGGGTGGTAATAGAGGCATAACTCTCAGTAAAAGAGAAGTTTATTGGATTTTTCAGTTGGATACTAGAATGCCAGATGGGTTAAATTCAGAATGGGATGTGAAGTTATATGTAGATCAATAAGTCATTATTTCTTTCCTCTTTTTGCATTGTTTTTTTAAAACAATGTCTCTTTACATCCACAGCATTATTGCATATATTCGATATATTTCTAATTAAATATTTTTTTCACTGGTCAAGTATAATTGAATTTGTACATTGTGATGTCAGTTTACTTATGTGATTACTTACGTGTTTAACTTGGTCAGTTAATGTATATTAAATATCTTGTTTTTTTAATTTCTCCTTTTTTCTTTTCCTTTTTCCCCTTCACTTTGCCCTCTGCACACTGCTTTTGTAACGGATTGGCTTTTGATTGGACAGCCATTTATTGGGAGTGTCCGGCTAAAGGGTTTATAAAGCAGTGTGTTGTGGGTATTAAGTATGGTCACTGAGGAAAAATATGCTTATGACATAGGAAACGCGTCTGACCTATTTTTTCCTGCCTTATTTTGCCTGTCACTTACCACTTAAGCCTTTTCTACCTGTTTTGGCAATGTATGGACATTTACCTATCATATTGAGCATTTGTTTGAGCTAAACAATAAACAGGTATTCCACTGCTTACCATCGTTTGCTTTTCTCAGCTTTACTGGGTGCGCTGATTGTTGGTGTTATGTCTAACGTAATGCTTTGCCAATATATAACAATTACAAACAACCTAGTGAAATCTCAATAAAATATGAATCTGTATCTTCAGGGGTGCCTTACGACTTAACACTATTTAGCCATAATCCAGACCACATGTATATAATGTCTAAACATAGACATGTAATTCATGTTATGTGATATATCTTCTGACCTGCAGGGGGTGCTACAGGCAGTATGTGGGTCAGACTACACGGGCCTTAAAGGATAGGTTTTTGGAACATTTACGTTCAATTGAAGACCCTGAGTCTACCACTCCTGTCTCCCTGCACTTCAGAAGAGAGCACAACTCTGATAGTTCTCTGCTGACATTTCAGGGTATCCAACAAATTGCTAGACATCCAAGAGGAGTTTTTGTTTTTTGTTTTATATCATGTGTAATATATTTTTTTTATTTTTTTATGTTATGTGATATTGTGTGATATTATATGAAGGAATAACACTTTGAGATAAAAAATATAGACATCCCATGTTATATGTTTATGTTTATATTTTAGGCAAGCAATTGTTTGTTACTAATGTATGTTTCTTTAAATTGCAGTCACCTTACACAGGAGTCTTACTCTGAATCCTACTCGATATTCAAAATCTTAATCTGCCCCCTACCAGCTGAGCTGGAATTAGGGCCGCACCTACATGCGGACTTGGGAGCTGGCTTTGGTTCCTTAAAAGGCTTGGATTTAATCCAATTTGAAGAAAATTTCCAATTGGAAACAGGTTCCTTGGGGGAAGGAATAGGTTTCTGTTCCTTATTTAGTCAAAAGGAACGAAAACGGTTAGAAGCTTTAGATTTACCCTTAAGTCTTATCCTAAGGCAAAAAACTCCCTTCCACCAGTGACAGTTGAGATAATCAAATTCAACTGAGAACCAAATAACTTATTACCTTGGAGAGAAAGAGATAGAAATCTGGATTTAGAAGTCATGTCAGTATTACAAGATTTAAGCCACAAAGCTCTTCTAGCTAAAATAGCTAAAGACAGATTTAACATCAATTTTGATGAAAAAAAATGGCATCACAAATAAACTGATTAGCATGTTAAAGCAAGCGAACAATGCTAGACAAACCATAAACCAATTCTTGTTGCGCTAATTTTCCAACCATAAAGTTAATGCAGCTGCAACATCAGCCAAAGAAAATGCAGGCCTGAGAGGGTGACCTGAATATAAATAGGCTTTCTTTAGATAAGAATCAAGTTTCCTATCTAAAGGATCTTAAAAAAAGAAGTACTATCTTCCATAGGAAAAGTAGTACGCTAAGCAACATCTTTTGCCAAAACTCCAATGTAACTGCTGGCAAAGGATACAATTCTTTTTTTTTTTTTTTTTTTTTAAAAAACCCTTTAAAGAAGGAATAAAAGAAGTACCAATCCTATTCCATTCCTTAGAAATCATATCAGAAATAGCATCAGGAACTGAAAAAAACTTCTGGAAAACAGAAGTTAAACGTTTACTAGTTTTAATATCAAGAGGACTAGTCTCCTTAATATCCAATATAATCAACACTTCTTTAACAAAGAACGAATGTACTCCATTTTAAATAAATAAGTAGATTTGTCAGTGTCAATATCTGAGGAAGGATCTTCTGAATGAGATAGATCCTCATCAGAGGAGGATAATTCAGAATGTTGTCGGTCATTTGAAATTTCATCAACATTATGAGAAGTTTTAAAAGACCTTTACATTTATTAGAAGGTGGAATGGCAGACAAAGGCTTCTGAATAGAATCACCAATAAATTCACAGGTATATCTTGTACATTAGATGTTAAAGGAACAGCAACAGGCAATGTACCATTACTGATGGACACATTCTCTGCATGTAAAAGTTTATCATGACAACTTATTACAAACCACAGCTGGAGATATAATCTCCACAAGATTACAACAAATGTACTTAAGCTTTGGTAGAACTGTTATCAGTCAGCAGGGTTTCAACAGTGATTTCTGAGACAGAATCAGATTGACACATCTTGCATATGTAAGCGAAAAAACATAATTTATGTAAGAACTTACCTGATAAATTCATTTCTTTCATATTAACAAGAGTCCATGAGCTAGTGACGTATGGGATATACATTCCTACCAGGAGGGGCAAAGTTTCCCAAACCTTAAAATGCCTATAAATACACCCCTCACCACACCCACAAATCAGTTTAACGAATAGCCAAGAAGTGGGGTGATAAGAAAAAAGTGCGAAGCATATAAAATAAGGAATTGGAATAATTGTGCTTTATACAAAAAAATCATAACCACCACAAAAAAGGGTGGGCCTCATGGACTCTTGTTAATATGAAAGAAATGAATTTATCAGGTAAGTTCTTACATAAATTATGTTTTCTTTCATGTAATTAACAAGAGTCCATGAGCTAGTGACGTATGGGATAATGAATACCCAAGATGTGGATCTTTCCACACAAGAGTCACTAGAGAGGGAGGGATAAAATAAAGACAGCCAATTCCTGCTGAAAATAATCCACACCCAAAATAAAGTTTAATGAAAAACATAAGCAAAAGATTCAAACCGAAACCACTGCCTGAAGTACCTTTCTACCAAAAACTGCTTCAGAAGAAGAGAATACATCAAAATGGTAGAATTTAGTAAAAGTATGCAAAGAGGACCAAGTCGCTGCTTTGCAAATCTGATCAACTGAAGCTTCATTCCTAAACGCCCAGGAAGTAGAAACTGATCTAGTAGAATGAGCTGTAATCCTCTGAGGCGGAGTCTTACCCGATTTAACATAGGCATGATGAATTAAAGATTTCAACCAGGATGCCAAAGAAATGGCAGAAGCTTTCTGGCCTTTTCTAGAACCAGAAAAGATGACAAATAGACTAGAAGTCTTTCGGAAAGATTTAGTAGCTTCAACATAATATTTCAAAGCTCTAACAACATCCAAAGAATGTAACGATTTCTCCTTAGAATTCTTAGGATTAGGACATAATGAAGGAACCACGATTTCTCTACTAATGTTGTTGGAATTCACAACCTTAGGTAAAAATTCAAAAGAAGTTCGCAACACCGCCTTATCCTGATGAAAAATCAGAAAAGGAGACTCACAAGAAAGAGCAGATAATTCAGAAACTCTTCTGGCAGAAGAGATGGCCAAAAGGAACAAAACTTTCCAAGAAAGCAATTTAATGTCCAATGAATGCATAGGTTCAAACGGAGGAGCTTGAAGAGCTCCCAGAACCAAATTCAAACTCCATGGAGGAGAAATTGGAAAAATATACAGAGGGCGACTCCTAGTGCAAATCAGTTGATACAGTTGTAAGCCCCAAATGATCCCTTTAGAGAGATACTCACATATTATGGAGCACACTATAGTGCTAATGAGGCAAGCTGGGTATATTATGGTGGCCCAGCGCACATAACACTCTGGCAAGCAGTGGATCAATGTAGCAAATAAAAGATAGGAGACTCCAGAAGTATATCAAAAATGAGTTTTATAAAAATAAATAAATGAACATAAAAACAATCAGTAAAACATGCTACGCGTTTCTCAGAGCTCACCACTCTGTTTAGAGAGTATCTCTCTAAAGGGATCATTTGGGGCTTACAACTGTATCAACTGATTTGCACTAGGAGTCGCCCTCTGTATATTTTTCCAGTTTTCCAGATCTTTTCCATTCAAGAGGAGCAGCCCTTCTCATGGTGCACAGTCAACTGGGACACTGATAAGTTTCCAGACCATCTACCTAGGCATTATCGTTGCC
This sequence comes from Bombina bombina, assembly GCF_027579735.1. Classification (NCBI taxonomy): domain Eukaryota; kingdom Metazoa; phylum Chordata; class Amphibia; order Anura; family Bombinatoridae; genus Bombina; species Bombina bombina. The sequence goes on along the minus strand of NW_026511279.1, from coordinate 18,012 downwards.
TTCACTACATGTGAGTACAAAATCTGCTAATATATATTATCTACTTACAAAAATTGGCTACACTAGGAGGCGCCCTTTCTTTTTTTGTTTCAATGGAGGAGAAATTGACTTAATGACAGGTTTTATACGAACCAAAGCTTGTACAAAACAATGAATATCAGGAAGAATAGCAATCTTTCTGTGAAAAAGAACAGAAAGAGCAAAGATTTGTCCTTTCAAGGAACTTGCGGACAAACCCTTATCTAAACCATCCTGAAGAAATTGTAATATTCTCGGAATTCTAAAAGAATACCAAGAAAAATGATGAGTAAGACACCAAGAAATATAAGTCTTCCAGACTCTATAATATATCTCTCTAGATACAGATTTACGAGCCTGTAACATAGTATCAATCACAGAGTCAGAGAAACGTCTTTGACTAAGAATCAAGCGTTCAATCTCCATACCTTTAAATTTAAGGATTTCAGATCCGGATGGAAAAAAGGACCTTGCGACAGAAGGTCTGGTCTTAACGGAAGAGTCCATGGTTGGCAAGATGCCATCCGGACAAGATCCGCATACCAAAACCTGTGAGGCCATGCCGGAGCTATTAGCAGAACAAACGAGCATTCCCTCAGAATCTTGGAGATTACTCTTGGAAGAAGAACTAGAGGCGGAAAGATATAGGCAGGATGATACTTCCAAGGAAGTGATAATGCATCCACTGCCTCCGCCTGAGGATCCCGGGATCTGGACAGATACCTGGGAAGTTTCTTGTTTAGATGAGAGGCCATCAGATCTATCTCTGGAAGCCCCCACATTTGAACAATCTGAAGAAATACCTCTGGGTGAAGAGACCATTCGCCCGGATGCAACGTTTGGCGACTGAGATAATCCGCTTCCCAATTGTCTACACCTGGGATATGAACCGCAGAGATTAGACAGGAGCTGGATTCCGCCCAAACCAAAATTCGAGATACTTCTTTCATAGCCAGAGGACTGTGAGTCCCTCCTTGATGAATGATGTATGCCACAGTTGTGACATTGTCTGTCTGAAAACAAATGAACGATTCTCTCTTCAGAAGAGGCCAAAACTGAAGAGCCCCGAAAATTGCACGGAGTTCCAAAATATTGATCGGTAATCTCACCTCCTGAGATTCCCAAACTCCCTGTGCCGTCAGAGATCCCCACACAGCTCCCCAACCTGTGAGACTTGCATCTGTTGAAATTACAGTCCAGGTCGGAAGAACAAAAGAAGCCCCCTGAATTAAACGATGGTGATCTGTCCACCACGTTAGAGAGTGTCGAACAATCGGTTTTAAAGATATTAATTGAGATATCTTCGTGTAATCCCTGCACCATTGGTTCAGCATACAGAGCTGAAGAGGTCGCATGTGAAAACGAGCAAAGGGGATCGCGTCCGATGCAGCAGTCATAAGACCTAGAATTTCCATGCATAAGGCTACCGAAGGGAATGATTGTGACTGAAGGTTTCGACAAGCTGTAATCAATTTTAGACGTCTCTTGTCTGTTAAAGACAGAGTCATGGACACTGAATCTATCTGGAAACCCAGAAAGGTTACCCTTGTTTGAGGAATCAAAGAACTTTTTGGTAAATTGATCCTCCAACCATGATCTTGAAGAAACAACACAAGTCGATTCGTATGAGACTCTGCTAAATGTAAAGACTGAGCAAGTACCAAGATATCGTCCAAATAAGGAAATACCACAATACCCTGTTCTCTGATTACAGACAGCAGGGCACCGAGAACCTTTGTGAAAATTCTTGGAGCTGTAGCAAGGCCAAACGGTAGAGCCACAAATTGGTAATGCTTGTCTAGAAAAGAGAATCTCAGGAACTGAAAATGATCTGGATGAATCGGAATATGCAGATATGCATCCTGTAAATCTATTGTGGACATATAATTCCCTTGCTGAACAAAAGGCAATATAGTCCTTACAGTTACCATCTTGAACGTTGGTATCCTTACATAACGATTCAATAATTTTAGATCCAGAACTGGTCTGAAGGAATTCTCCTTCTTTGGTACAATGAAGAGATTTGAATAAAACCCCATCCCCTGTTCCGGAACTGGAACTGGCATAATTACTCCAGCCAACTCTAGATCTGAAACACAATTCAGAAATGCTTGAGCTTTCACTGGATTTACTGGGACACGGGAAAGAAAAAATCTCTTTGCAGGAGGTCTCATCTTGAAACCAATTCTGTACCCTTCTGAAACAATGCTCTGAATCCAAAGATTGTGAACAGAATTGATCCAAATTTCTTTGAAAAAACGTAACCAGCCCCCTACCAGCTGAACTGGAATGAGGGCCGTACCTTCATGTGAACTTAGAAGCAGGCTTTGCCTTTCTAGCAGGCTTGGATTTATTCCAGACTGGAGATGGTTTCCAAACTGAAACTGCTCCTGAGGACGAAGGATCAGGCTTTTGTTCTTTGTTGAAACGAAAACGATTGTTAGCCCTGTTTTTACCTTTAGATTTTTTATCCTGTGGTAAAAAAGTTCCTTTCCCACCAGTAACAGTTGAAATAATAGAATCCAACTGAGAACCAAATAATTGTTTCCCTGGAAAGAAATGGAAAGTAGAGTTGATTTAGAAGCCATATCAAAAATGGCATCACAGATAAAATTATTAGCATGCTGAAGAAGAATAATAATATCATGAGAATCACGATTTGCTACTTGTTGCGCTAGGGTTTCCAACCAAAAAGTTGAAGCTGCAGCAACATCAGCCAATGATATAGCAGGTCTAAGAAGATTACCTGAACACAGATAAGCTTTTCTTAGAAAGGATTCAATTTTTCTATCTAAAGGATCCTTAAACGAGGTACCATCTGACGTAGGAATGGTAGTACGTTTAGCAAGGGTAGAAATAGCCCCATCAACTTTAGGGATTTTGTCCCAAAATTCTAACCTGTCAGGCGGAACAGGATATAATTGCTTAAAACGTTTAGAAGGAGTAAATGAATTACCCAATTTATCCCATTCTTTGGAAAACACTGCAGAAATAGCATTAGGAACAGGAAAAACTTCTGGAATAACCGCAGGAGCTTTAAAAACCTTATCCAAACGTATAGAATTAGTATCAAGAGGACTAGAATCCTCTATTTCTAAAGCAATTAGTACTTCTTTAAGTAAAGAGCGAATAAATTCCATCTTAAATAAATATGAAGATTTATCAGCATCAATCTCTGAGATTGAATCCTCTGAACCAGAAGAGTCCAAAGAATCAGAATGATGGTGTTCATTTAAAAATTCATCTGTAGAGAGAGAAGATTTAAAAGACTTTTTACGTTTACTAGAAGGAGAAATAACAGACAAAGCCTTCTTTATGGATTCAGAAACAAAATCTCTTATGTTATCAGGAATATTCTGCACCTTAGATGTTGAGGGAACTGCAACAGGCAATGGTACATTACTAAAGGAAATATTATCTGCTTTAACAAGTTTGTCATGACAATTATTACAAACAACAGCTGGAGGAATAGCTACCAAAAATTTACAGCAGATACACTTAGCTTTGGTAGATCCAGCAGGCAGTGATTTTCCTGTAGTATCTTCTGGCTCAGATGCAACGTGAGACATCTTGCAATATGTAAGAGAAAAAACAACATATAAAGCAAAATAGATCAAATTCCTTATAAGACAGTTTCAGGAATGGGAAAGAATGCCAAATATCAAGCTTCTAGCAACCAGAAGCAAATGAAAAATGAGACTGAAATAATGTGGAGACAAAAGCGACGCCCATATTTTTTAGCGCCAAATAAGACGCCCACATTATTTGGCGCCTAAATGCTTTTGGCGCCAAAAATGACGCCACATCCGGAACGCCGACATTTTTGGCGCAAAATAACGTCAAAAAATGACGTAACTTCCGGCGACACGTATGACGCCGGAAACGGAAAAGAATTTTTGCGCCAAAAAAGTCCGCGCCAAGAATGACGCAATAAAAAGAAGCATTTTCAGCCCCCGCGAGCCTAACAGCCCACAGGGAAAAAAGTCAAATTTTTGAGGTAAGAAAAATATGATAATTCAATGCATAATCCCAAATATGAAACTGACTGTCTGAAAATAAGGAAAGTTGAACATTCTGAGTCAAGGCAAATAAATGTTTGAATACATATATTTAGAACTTTATAAATAAAGTGCCCAACCATAGCTTAGAGTGTCACAGAAAATAAGACTTACTTACCCCAGGACACTCATCTACATGTTTGTAGAAAGCCAAACCAGTACTGAAACGAGAATCAGTAGAGGTAATGGTAAATATAAGAGTATATCGTCGATCTGAAAAGGGAGGTAAGAGATGAATCTCTACGACCGATAACAGAGAACCTTATGAAATAGACCCCGTAGAAGGAGATCACTGCATTCAATAGGCAATACTCTCTTCACATCCCTCTGACATTCACTGCACGCTGAGAGGAAAACCGGGCTCCAACTTGCTGCGGAGCGCATATCAACGTAGAATCTAGCACAAACTTACTTCACCACCTCCCTTGGAGGCAAAGTTTGTAAAACTGATTTGTGGGTGTGGTGAGGGGTGTATTTATAGGCATTTTAAGGTTTGGGAAACTTTGCCCCTCCTGGTAGGAATGTATATCCCATACGTCACTAGCTCATGGACTCTTGTTAATTACATGAAAGAAAACAACATATAAAGCAAAATTATCAAATCCTTATATGGAAGTTTCAGGAATGGGAAAAAAAATGCAAACAGCATAGCCCTCTGATAGAGAAAAAAGGCAAGAGGCATATAGGAAAGGGGTTTAAAATAATGAAAATATTTGGCGCCAAGTATGACGCACAAACAGAGAAATTTTTTTTGCCGCTAACATCCGGAAATGACACACTCGCGTCATTGAAGACGCAACCTTGTGAACGGACTCGGCGTCGACAAAGACGCTAAAAATGACGAATTTGCGTCATCGAACGTAACTTTGCGCCAAAAATGACGCAATATACTTTGGAATTTCGCGCCCTCGCAATCCTAATTCTGCCCGCGAATTTAAAATGACTGTCAATTGAAAAAAGACTATACCCCAGGTAAGAAATACATTTTCCTTAAAAAATTCCCAGATATGAAACTGACAGTCTGCAAAAGGAAACATACTGAAACCTGAATCATGGCAAACATAAGTACAATACATATATTTAGAACTTTATATAAATACATAAAGTGCCAAACCATAGCTGAGAGTGCCTTAAGTAATGAAAACACACTTACCAAAAGACACCCATCCACATATAGCAGATAGCCAAACCAGTACTGAAGCGGTAATCAGAAGATGTAATGGAATATGAGAGTATATCGTCGATCTGAAAAGGGAGGTAGAAGATGAATCTCTACGACCGATAACAGAGAACCTATGAAATAGATCTCCCGTGAGGAAAAACATTGCATTCAATAGGTGATACTCCCTTCACATTCCTCTGACATTCACTGTACTCTGAGAGGAATCAGGCTTTAAAATGCTGAGAAGCACATATCAACGTAGAAATCTTAGCACAAACTTACTTCACCACCTCCATAAGAGGCAAAGTTTGTAAAACTGAATTGTGGGTGTGGTGAGGGGTGTATTTATAGGCATTTTGAGGTTTGGGAAACTTTGCCCCTCCTGGTAGGATTGTATATCCCATACGTCACTAGCTCATGGACTCTTGCCAATTACATGAAATAAATAAGGCCTTTTAGCTCCCTGAGAACCCGACAAACCTATTCATGGGTGGTATCACTGTATTTAGGAGATGTTGTTGAACACATATTGAGTTGTTTTTTTTTTATCAGTAACACATAACAGGAACTAAGAATCCATGTCTGGAATGTGTGTAACAAAAAAATGACTACCCAAAAGTTTGACAAAGACTGGTGGTTAAATAAGTGCATGGAAAGTGTTAAAATACCAGCATTTCAAATACACAAGGGTGTCTACTTTTTAAAAATATATGGTTTGATGTGGGTAAATTACATTGGCCGGCTTCAGAAATGTCCCAAATAGGACATGGGTGAATGATGACAGATGTGAAAATTTCAAGTTGGAAAATTGGAATGAGCCCCCTAAAAATAAGGCCTTTTATCCCCCAGAGAACCTGACACACCTATACATGGGTGGTATCACTGAACACATATTTGGCAGTAACACTTAACATTCTCAGATTGCTATTTTGTAAAAAAAAATCACCAATTTTTTTATTTATTTTTTAAATTTGGCATAGATTGGTGGTAAAATGGTTGCAGGAAAAGAGTCAAAATACCCCACGTTTAATACCTTAGGTTCTATTCTTTTAAAAAATGTATACATGTGAAGGGTTATTCAGGGATTCCTGACAGATATCAGTGTTACAATGTAACTATCGCTAATTTTGAAGAAAAAAAATGGTTTGGAAATAGCAAAGTGCTACTTGTACTTATTGCCCTATAACTTGGAAAAAAAGCAAAGAACATGTAAACATTGGATATTTCTAAACTCAGGACAAAATTTAGAAACTATTTAGCATGGGTGTTTTATGGTAGTTGTAGAAATGTAACAGATTGGGGGTCAAATTTAGAAAAGTGTTTTTTTTTTTCATTTGTCCGTCATTTTATAAAAACAAAATATATAGTAAATTATAATTTTCGATGAAAATAACAGAATTTATGTTTACCTGATAAATTACTTTCTCCAACGGTGTGTCCGGTCCACGGCGTCATCCTTACTTGTGGGATATTCTCTTCCCCAACAGGAAATGGCAAAGAGCCCAGCAAAGCTGGTCACATGATCCCTCCTAGGCTCCGCCTACCCCAGTCATTCGACCGACGTAAAGGAGGAATATTTGCATAGGAGAAACCATATGATACCGTGGTGACTGTAGTTAAGGAAAATAAATTATCAGACCTGATTAAAAAACCAGGGCGGGCCGTGGACCGGACACACCTATGTTGGAGAAAGTAATTTATCAGGTAAACATAAATTCTGTTTTCTCCAACATAGGTGTGTCCGGTCCACGGCGTCATCCTTACTTGTGGGAACCAATACCAAAGCTTTAGGACACGGATGAAGGGAGGGAGCAAATCAGGTCACCTAAATGGAAGGCACCACGGCTTGCAAAACCTTTCTCCCAAAAATAGCCTCAGAAGAAGCAAAAGTATCAAACTTGTAAAATTTGGTAAAAGTGTGCAGTGAAGACCAAGTCGCTGCCCGACATATCTGATCAACAGAAGCCTCGTTCTTGAAGGCCCATGTGGAAGCCACAGCCCTAGTGGAATGAGCTGTGATTCTTTCAGGAGGCTGCCGTCCGGCAGTCTCATAAGCCAATCTGATGATGCTTTTAATCCAAAAAGAGAGAGAGGTAGAAGTTGCTTTTTGACCTCTCCTTTTACCAGAATAAACAACAAACAAGGAAGATGTTTGTCTAAAATCCTTTGTAGCATCTAAATAGAATTTTAGAGCGCGAACAACATCCAAATTGTGCAACAAACGTTCCTTCTTTGAAACTGGATTCGGACACAAAGAAGGGACGACTATCTCCTGGTTAATGTTTTTGTTAGAAACAACTTTCGGAAGAAAACCAGGTTTAGTACGTAAAACCACCTTATCTGCATGGAACACCAGATAAGGAGAACACTGCAGAGCAGATAATTCTGAAACTCTTCTAGCAGAAGAAATTGCAACCAAAAACAAAACTTTCCAAGATAATAACTTAATATCAACGGAATGTAAGGGTTCAAACGGAACCCCCTGAAGAACTGAAAGAACTAAGTTGAGACTCCAAGGAGGAGTCAAAGGTTTGTAAACAGGCTTGATTCTAACCAGAGCCTGAACAAAGGCTTGAACATCTGGTACAGCTGCCAGCTTTTTGTGAAGTAACACAGACAAGGCAGAAATCTGTCCCTTCAAGGAACTTGCAGATAATCCTTTCTCCAATCCTTCTTGAAGAAAGGATAGAATCTTAGGAATTTTTACCTTGTCCCAAGGGAATCCTTTAGATTCACACCAACAGATATATTTTTTCCATATTTTGTGGTAAATTTTTCTAGTTACAGGCTTTCTGGCCTGAACAAGAGTATCAATAACAGAATCTGAGAACCCTCGTTTTGATAAGATCAAGCGTTCAATCTCCAAGCAGTCAGTTGGAGTGAGACCAGATTCGGATGTTCGAACGGACCTTGAACAAGAAGGTCTCGTCTCAAAGGTAGCTTCCATGGTGGAGCCGATGACATATTCACCAGAGCTGCATACCAAGTCCTGCGTGGCCACGCAGGAGCTATCAAGATCACCGATGCCCTCTCCTGATTGATCCTGGCTACCAGCCTGGGGATGAGAGGAAACGGCGGGAATACATAAGCTAGTTTGAAGGTCCAAGGTGCTACTAGTGCATCTACTAGAGTCGCCTTGGGATCCCTGGATCTGGACCCGTAGCAAGGAACCTTGAAGTTCTGACGAGAGGCCATCAGATCCATGTCTGGAATGCCCCACAGTTGAGTAATTTGGGCAAAGATTTCCGGATGGAGTTCCCACTCCCCCGGATGTAATGTCTGACGACTCAGAAAATCCGCTTCCCAATTTTCCACTCCTGGGATGTGGATTGCAGACAGGTGGCAGGAGTGAGTCTCCGCCCATTGAATGATTTTGGTCACTTCTTCCATCGCCAGGGAACTCCTTGTTCCCCCCTGATGGTTGATGTACGCAACAGTCGTCATGTTGTCTGATTGAAACCGTATGAACTTGGCCTTTGCTAGCTGAGGCCAAGCCTTGAGAGCATTGAGTATCGCTCTCAGTTCCAGAATATTTATCGGTAGAAGAGATTCTTCCCGAGACCAAAGACCCTGAGCTTTCAGGGGTCCCCAGACCGCGCCCCAGCCCATCAGACTGGCGTCGGTCGTGACAATGACCCACTCTGGCCTGCGGAAGTTCATCCCTTGTGACAGGTTGTCCAGAGACAGCCACCAACGGAGTGAATCTCTGGTCCTCTGATTTACTTGTATCGTCGGAGACAAGTCTGTATAGTCCCCATTCCACTGACTGAGCATGCACAGTTGTAATGGTCTTAGATGAATGCGCGCAAAAGGAACTATGTCCATTGCCGCTACCATCAAACCTATTACTTCCATGCACTGCGCTATGGAAGGAAGAGGAACGGAATGAAGTGTTTGACAAGAGTTTAGAAGTTTTGTTTTTCTGGCCTCTGTCAGAAAAATCCTCATTTCTAAGGAGTCTATTATTGTTCCCAAGAAGGGAACCCTCGTTGACGGAGATAGAGAACTCTTTTCTACGTTCACTTTCCATCCGTGAGATCTGAGAAAGGCCAGGACTATGTCCGTGTGAGCCTTTGCTTGAGGAAGGGACGACGCTTGAATCAGAATGTCGTCCAAGTAAGGTACTACTGCAATGCCCCTTGGTCTTAGCACCGCTAGAAGGGACCCTAGTACCTTTGTGAAAATCCTTGGAGCAGTGGCTAATCCGAAAGGAAGTGCTACGAACTGGTAATGCTTGTCCAGGAATGCGAACCTTAGGAACCGATGATGTTCCTTGTGGATAGGAATATGTAGATACGCATCCTTTAAATCCACCGTGGTCATGAATTGACCTTCCTGGATGGAAGGAAGAATTGTTCGAATGGTTTCCATTTTGAATGATGGAACCTTGAGAAACTTGTTTAGGATCTTGAGATCTAAGATTGGTCTGAACGTTCCCTCTTTTTTGGGAACTACGAACAGATTGGAGTAGAACCCCATCCCTTGTTCCCCTAATGGAACAGGATGAATTACTCACATTTTTAACAGGTCTTCCACACAATGTAAGAATGCCTGTTTTTTTATGTGGTCTGAAGACAATTGAGACCTGTGGAACCTCCCCCTTGGGGGAAGCCCCTTGAATTCCAGAAGATAACCTTGGGAGACTATTTCTAGTGCCCAAGGATCCAGAACATCTCTTGCCCAAGCCTGAGCGAAGAGAGAGAGTCTGCCCCCCACCAGATCCGGTCCCGGATCGGGGGCCAACATTTCATGCTGTCTTGGTAGCAGTGGCAGGTTTCTTGGCCTGCTTTCCCTTGTTCCAGCCTTGCATTGGTCTCCAGGCTGGCTTGGCTTGAGAAGTATTACCCTCTTGCTTAGAGGACGTAGCACTTGGGGCTGGTCCGTTTCTACGAAAGGGACGAAAATTAGGTTTATTTTTGGCCTTGAAAGACCTATCCTGAGGAAGGGCGTGGCCCTTACCCCCAGTGATATCAGAGATAATCTCTTTCAAGTCAGGGCCAAACAGTGTTTTCCCCTTGAAAGGAATGTTAAGCAATTTGTTCTTGGAAGACGCATCCGCTGACCAAGATTTCAACCAAAGCGCTCTGAGCGCCACAATAGCAAACCCAGAATTTTTCGCCGCTAACCTAGCCAATTGCAAAGTGGCGTCTAGGGTGAAAGAATTAGCCAATTTGAGAGCACGGATTCTGTCCATAATCTCCTCATAAGGAGGAGAATCACTAGTGATCGCCTTTTCTAGCTCATCGAACCAGAAACACGCGGCTGTAGTGACAGGGACAATGCATGAAATCGGTTGTAGAAGGTAACCTTGCTGAACAAACATCTTTTTAAGCAAACCTTCTAATTTTTTATCCATAGGATCTTTGAAAGCACAACTATCTTCTATGGGTATAGTGGTGCGTTTGTTTAAAGTAGAAACCGCTCCCTCGACCTTGGGGACTGTCTGCCATAAGTCCTTTCTGGGGTCGACCATAGGAAACAATTTTTTAAATATGGGGGGAGGGACGAAAGGTATTCCGGGCCTTTCCCATTCTTTATTTACAATGTCCGCCACCCGCTTGGGTATAGGAAAAGCTTCTGGGGGCCCCGGGACCTCCAGGAACTTGTCCATTTTACATAGTTTCTCTGGGATGATCAAATTCTCACAATCATCCAGAGTGGATAACACCTCCTTGAGCAGAGCGCGGAGATGTTCCAACTTAAATTTAAATGTAATCACATCAGGTTCAGCTTGTTGAGAAATTTTCCCTGAATCTGAAATTTCTCCCTCAGACAAAACCTCCCTGGCCCCCTCAGACTGGTGTAGGGGCCCTTCAGAAACAATATCATCAGCGTCCTCATGCTCTTCAGTATTATCTAAAACAGAGCAGTCGCGCTTGCGCTGATAAGTGGGCATTTTGGCTAAAATGTTTTTGATAGAATTATCCATTACAGCCGTTAATTGTTGCATAGTAAGGAGTATTGGCGCGCTAGATGTACTAGGGGCCTCCTGAGTGGGCAAGACTGGTGTAGACGAAGGAGGGGATGATGCAGTACCATGCTTACACCCCTCACTTGAGGAATCATCTTGGGCATCATTTTCTCTAAATTTTGTGTCACATAAATCACATCTATTTAAATGAGAAGGAACCTTGGCTTCCCCACATTCAGAACACAGTCTATCTGGCAGTTCAGACATGTTAAACAGGCATAAACTTGATAACAAAGTACAAAAAACGTTTTAAAATAAAACCGTTACTGTCACTTTAAATTTTAAACTGAACACACTTTATTACTGCAATTGCGAAAAAATATGAAGGAATTGTTCAAAATTCACCAAAATTTCACCACAGTGTCTTAAAGCCTTAAAAGTATTGCACACCAAATTTGGAAGCTTTAACCCTTAAAATAACGGAACCGGAGCCGTTTTTATCTTTAACCCTTTTACAGTCCCTGGTATCTGCTTTGCTGAGACCCAACCAAGCCCAAAGGGGAATACGATACCAAATGACGCCTTCAGAAAGTCTTTTCTATGTATCAGAGCTCCTCACACATGCGACTGCATGTCATGCTTCTCAAAAACAAGTGCGCAATACCGGCGCGAAAATGAGACTCTGCCTATGATTAGGGAAAGCCCCTAGAGAATAAGGTGTCCAAAACAGTGCCTGCCGATATTATTTTACAAAATACCCAGATTAAAATGATTCCTCAAGGCTAAATATGTTTATATATGAATCGATTTAGCCCAGAAAATGTCTACAGTCTCCAAAAGCCCTTGTGAAGCCCTTATTTATTGTCTGTAATAAAAATGGCTTACCGGATCCCATAGGGAAAATGACAGCTTCCAGCATTACATCGTCTTGTTAGAATGTGTCATACCTCAAGCAGTAAGATTCTGCTCACTGTTCCCTCAACTGAAGTTAATTCCTCTCAACAGCCCTGTGTGGAACAGCCATCGATTTTAGTAACGGTTGCTAAAATCATTTTCCTCTTACAAACAGAAATCTTCATCTCTTTTCTGTTTCAGAGTAAATAGTACATACCAGCACTATTTCAAAATAACAAACTCTTGATTGAATAATAAAAACTACAGTTAAACACTAAAAAACTCTAAGCCATCTCCGTGGAGATGTTGCCTGTACAACGGCAAAGAGAATGACTGGGGTAGGCGGAGCCTAGGAGGGATCATGTGACCAGCTTTGCTGGGCTCTTTGCCATTTCCTGTTGGGGAAGAGAATATCCCACAAGTAAGGATGACGCCGTGGACCGGACACACCTATGTTGGAGAAAATGGTATCTTTAGAAAGTCAATTTAATGGCGAGAAAAGTGGTATATAATATGTGTTGGTACAGTAAATGAGTAAGAGGAAAATCACAGCTAAACACAAACGCTGCAGAAATGTAAAAATAGCCTTGGTCCCAAAGGTCAACAAATGGAAAAGTGGTCTGGTCACTAAGGGGTTAAAGTGAAGTTCAATTATGATTAATTAGTGCCGGTTTTTAATAAACCTATTAAAAACAAGGACACTTTAATTCATCAAAATTGACATTTCACTCCTTTTCTTCAATAAACGTACCTTTTAATCCTGACAGTCGCTGCAACGCTTCCTCCACCCGTCGCAAACCCTCTTCGCGGGTCCAAAATGAAGAATCCGGCTTCCTCCAATGATGGCGCTACGTCAGGGCATGATCCCCCAGGGGGGAAGCTGTGATTGGAGGAAGCCGGATTCGTCATTTCTGCCGTAAGAAGAGGCTTCCGACGGCCGGGGGAATTGCTGGATCGGCTTTCAGGATTAAAAGGTAAGTTTTTGAAAAAAAAAGGAGTGAAATAATTTTGATGAATTAAAGTGCCCTTGTTTTAATAGGTTTATTAAAAACCTGGCACTAATTCAATGAAATTGACCTTCACTTTAAGAGTAATACAAAATTATATTGTATGAAAATGTAAGTATTACCACATGGGTACATACAATACCTTTCTAATTTACAACTTCAAGGGCTTTAAACACCTTTTGCTTTTGTGTGAAAATTGTCCCAAACACCATAGAGAGGACAAAAAGCAATACCTGTAACCTAGGTTTTCAAAATGCTGCAAAAGTCCAATAGCAGCTGTTTGCTTTGCAGCATTTACAGGTTACAGATTTATTTGTTCGGTCTCCTAGGGAACATGTGACAAGCACAAGTGGAAAATAAGGTTGTAAAACCATATAAAACTTCAATAAAAAGATTTGTGAAAGTTTACAAAGAAAAGTCTGAAGGACCTGATGCAGTAGGAGGATATGAAGTTCCATTTAATGCATCTCTGCTACTAACCACTAATTGCTTCTGGACAGTTCTCTGAACACTTTAAGGTCTAAGCTCGATTGACATTTGCAGTGAGCTTTTAGATAAACATTATAAAAAAACATTGCTCAATTGTTCATCAAGACCTAAAGTTTTCTGGCACAAAATAATATTGCAAATGGGGGGGGGGGGGAAGATTTTGTTTGAAGCTTGATTGGACTCAGGACAGTTTCTGGCTGAGGAGATGGCTCATGTCACTTGGGTGTGAATTGTCCACTGCGGAGTTTCCAAATATGCAACCCCAGGCAAATTAGCATTGCAAGTCTCTGTATGACATACTATATTAGATAAATATTTGCTGTATTGAATAATAACTACATTGGTATATACAAATACTGACCCATTGATTTAAAACATAAATACAGTTTTTCTGTGTTCAAAACATAAATACAGTTTTTCTGTGTTCCAGGAAGCTAATGGAAAATGACAGGAAGAACATTAATTGATATGAAATTGTCTGTTTGTATAATATTAAATATGAATGTCTGCTAAATGAAAAAACATAATTTATGTAAGAACTTACCTGATAAATTCATTTCTTTCATATTAGCAAGAGTCCATGAGCTAGTGACGTATGGGATATACATTCCTACCAGGAGGGGCAAAGTTTCCCAAACCTTAAAATGCCTATAAATACACCCCTCACTACACCCACAAATCAGTTTAACGAATAGCAAAGAAGTGGGGTGATAAGAAAAAAGTGTGAAAGCATAAAAAATAAGGAATTGGAATAATTGTGCTTTATACAAAAAAATCATAACCACCACAAAAAAGGGTGGGCCTCATGGACTCTTGCTAATATGAAAGAAATGAATTTATCAGGTAAGTTCTTACATAAATTATGTTTTCTTTCATGTAATTAGCAAGAGTCCATGAGCTAGTGACGTATGGGATAATGACTACCCAAGATGTGGATCTTTCCACGCAAGAGTCACTAGAGAGGGAGGGATAAAATAAAGACAGCCAATTCCTGCTGAAAATAATCCACACCCAAAATAAAGTTTAATGAAAACATAAGCAGAAGATTCAAACTGAAACCACTGCCTGAAGTACTTTTCTACCAAAAACTGCTTCAGAAGAAGAAAACACATCAAAAATGGTAGAATTTAGTAAAAGTATGCAAAGAGGACCAAGTTGCTGCTTTGCAAATCTGATCAACCGAAGCTTCATTCCTAAACGCCCAGGAAGTAGAAACTGACTTAGTAGAATGAGCTGTAATCCTTCGAGGCAGAGTTTTACCCGACTCGACATAGGCATGATGAAATAAAGATTTCAACCAAGATGCCAAAGAAATGGCAGAAGCTTTCTGGCCTTTTCTAGAACCGGAAAAGATGACAAATAGACTAGAAGTCTTTCGGAAAGACTTAGTAGTTTCAACATAATAATACAAAGCTCTAACAGCATCCAAAGAATGCAATGATTTCTCCTTAGAAGTCATAGGATTAGGACATAATGAAGGAACCACAATTTCTCTACTAATGTTGTTAGAATCCACAACCTTAGGTAAAAAATTCAAAAGAGGTTTGCAGCACCGCCTTATCCTGATGAAAAATCAGAAAAGGAGACTCACAAGAAAGAGCAGATAATTCAGAGACTCTTCTGGCAGAAGAGATGGCCAAAAGAAACAAAACTTTCCAAGAAAGTAATTTAATGACCAAAGAATACATGGGTTCAAAAGGAGGAGCTTGAAGAGCCCCCAGAACCAAATTCAAACTCCAAGGAGGAGAAATTGACTGAATGACAGGTTTTATACGAACCAAAGCTTGTACAAAACAATGAATATCAGGAAGATTAGCAATCTTTCTGTGAAAAAGAATAGAAAGAGCAGAGATTTGTCCATTCAAGGAACTTGCGGACAAACCTTTATCTAAACCATCCTGAAGAAACTGTAAAATTCTCGGTATTCAAAAAGAATGCCAAGAAAAATGATGAGAAAGACACTAAGAAATATAAGTCTTCCAGACTCTATAATATATCTCTCTAGATACAGATTTACGAGCCTGTCACATAGTATCAATCACAGAGTCAGAGAAACCTCTTTGATCAAGAATCAAGCGTTCAAACTGCATACCTTAAAATTTAAGGATTTGAGATCCTGATGGAAGAAAGGACCTTGTGACAGAAAGTCTGGTCTTAACGGAAGAGTCCACAGCTGGCAAGAGGCCATCCGGACAAGATCCGCATACCAAAACCTGTGAGGCCATGCTGGAGCTACCAGCAGGACAAACGAGCATTCCTTTAGAATCTTGGAGAATACTCTTGGAAGAAGAACTAGAGGCGGAAAGATATAGGCAGGATGATACTTCCAAGGAAGTGATAATGCATCCACTGCCTCCGCCCGAGGATCCCGGGATCTGGACAGA
Organism: Bombina bombina; assembly: GCF_027579735.1. Taxonomy (NCBI): domain Eukaryota; kingdom Metazoa; phylum Chordata; class Amphibia; order Anura; family Bombinatoridae; genus Bombina; species Bombina bombina. The sequence continues at coordinate 2,089 of NW_026511279.1, read as the reverse complement.
TACCAGGGAAGTTCTTGTTTAGATGAGAAGCCAGCAGATCTATTTCTGGGAGTTCCCACATTTGAACAATCTGAAGAAATACCTCTGGGTGAAGAGACCATTCGCCCGGATGCAACGTTTGGCGACTGAGATAATCCGCTTCCCAATTGTCTATACCTGGGATATGAACCGCAGAGATTAGACAGGAGCTGGATTCCGCCCAAACCAAAATTCGAGATACTTCTTTCATAGCCAGAGGACTGTGAGTCCCTCCTTGATAATTGATGTATGCCACAGTTGTGACATTGTCTATCTGAAAACAAATGAACAACTCTCTCTTCAGAAGAGGCCAAGACTGAAGAGCTCTGAAAATTGCACGGAGTTCCAAAATATTGATCGGTAATCTCACCTCCTGAGATTCCCAAACCCCTTGTGCCGTCAGCGACCCCCACACAGCTCCCCAACCTGTAAGACTTGCATCTGTTGAGATTATAGTCCAGGTCGGAAGAACAAAGAAGCCCCCTGAACTAAACGATGGTGATCTGTCCACCACGTCAGAGAGTGTCGTATAATCGGTTTAAAGATATTAATTGAGATATCTTTGTGCAATCCCTGCACCATTGGTTCAGCATACAGAGCTGAAGAGGTCGCATGTGAAAACGAGCAAAGGAGATCGCATCCGATGCGGCAGTCCTAAGACCTAAAATTTCCATTCATAAGGCTACCAAAGGGAATGATTGTGACTGAAGGTTTTGACAAGCTGATATCAATGTTAAACTTCTCTTGTCTGACAAGGACAGAGTCATAGACACTGAATCTATCTGGAAACCTAAAAAGGTTACCCTTGTCTGAGGAATCAATTAACTTTTTGGTAAATTGATCCTCCAACCATGATCTTGAAGAAACAACACAAGTCGATTCGTATGAGATTCTGCGAAAATGTGAAGACTGAGCAAGTACCAAGATATCGTCCAAATAAGGAAATACCAAAACCCTGTTCTCTGATTACAGACAGAAGGGCACCGAGAACCTTTGAAAAAATTCTTGGAGCTGATGCTAGGCCAAACGGTAGAGCCACAAAACTGGTAATGCTTGTCTAAAAAGAGAATCTCAGAAACTAAAAGTGATCTGGATGAATCGGAATATGCAGATATGCATCCTGTAAATCTATTGTAGACATATAATGCCCTTGCTAAACAAAATGCAGGATAGTCCTACAGTTACCATCTTGAATGTTGGTATCCTTACATAACGATTCAATATTGATAGATCCGGAACTGGTCTGAAGGAATTGACCTTCTTTGGTACAATGAAGAGATAGAATAAAACCCCAGCCCCTGTTCCAGAACTGGAACTGGCATAATTACTCCAGCCAACTCTAGATCTGAAACACATTTCAGAAATGCTGAGCCTTTGCTGTGTTTACTGGGACACGGGAAAGAAAAAAATCTCTTTGCAGGAGGCCTTAACTTGAAGCCAATTCTGTACCTTTCTGAAACAATGTTCTGAAACCAGAGATTGTGAACGGAATTGATCCAAATTTCTTTGAAGAAAACGTAATCTGCCCCATACCAGCTGAGCTGGAATGAGGGCCGCACCTTCATGGGTACTTAGGAGCTGGCTTTAGGTTTCTATAAGGTTTGGATATATTCCAAACTGGAAATGGTTTCCAAACTGATACCGCTCCTGAGGATGAAGGATCAGGCTTTTGTTCCTTGTTGTGAGGAAAGGAACGAAAATGATTATTAGACCTAAATTTACCTTAGATTTTTTATCCTTTGGTAAAAAAGTTCCCTTCCCTCCAGTAACAGTTGAGATAATAGAATCCAACTGAGAACCAAATAATTTATTACCCTGGAAAGAAAGGGAAAGCAAAGTTGACTTAGAAGACATATCAGCATTCCAAGTTTTAAGCCATAAAGCTTTTCTAGCTAAAATAGCTAGAGACATATACCTGACATCAACTCTAATGATATCAAAAGATGGTATCACAAATAAAATTATTAGCATGTTATAGAATAATAATAATAATGCTATAAAATTATGATCTGTTACTTGTTGCGCTAAAGCTTCTAACCAAAAAGTTGAAGCTGCAGCAACATCCGCTAAA
>NW_026511278.1:0-54032 GCF_027579735.1 Bombina bombina | reverse complement strand
AATGGGTGACAATTGACAACTGGTAAATATAATTTATTACATCGTCACAGCCAGAGTTACTGCAGTGACCTTTAATCGGATTATGATAATAGCACCCAACTGATAGCTTATGGTATCAATATTTAGCAATCTGGTGATACTATGTGACTCACAGACACACTATACCATAGCACAAGAGCTATAATACATGTAGTGGTAACTAACGATCTAAACGGCGGTCACAATTAACCTTACAATACAGCAGAGATTACCATTATCATTTGTAATCATATGAATGTGTCTGAGAATGTTCTAACGATCTCAATGACCTTAACTCTAAAATACATGTGTTGAATCATTACACTACAGAATGACTTTAAGAATGTTCTAATGATTTCATTGGCTACAACTTCAAAACACACATGTTGAAGCACTACACTATCATTAAAGTAATAACATCCTTATAACTATACCTGGCCTGCTTTCAAGGGTCAGTAAAACACTACAATTGTAGTTGTGTCAGAGCGCTAATAATCACGGGACAGCAGCCATTTATTATTTTTTAGATATTTATCACTTCTTCGGAGTTCAAGGGATAGTTTATAAATTCTAGCTGAACTACCATTTACTGCAATCATATATATTACTTATCTTCCTCAGTAACTGACGTGTGTTAGTCACGACTATAAGGAAAATGGTCCAGACCTTGGAGGGCGAAATAACGCAACTTTTGTTGCGTTCGTTTCGCACCCTCTATAGCGCAAAAACTTGTAATCTGGGTGCAAGTTAATTATTGTAATATGTTTCATCGTAACAATATAGGAAAAATATTATTTATATTTTTAGTAAACCTTAGAAATAACAATAAAAATACTTTCATTTTATCTGCTAAAAATAACATTTTAATATTTTTATTTTTACTATATAATTAAATTTCTGTTTACAAATTACATTTTAAATCTACATAACCATTACAAGGACATATTTATATTTCTATTCATAAAATCTGTTATAATTATCTATATCTATTTGTGTGTATCTCTTGGAAAAAAAATGATAAAATGTATAAATTATTCAGGGCCAAATTACAAGTGGGTTTTTGCGATCGTTTTCGTGTAGTATAAATTGCGCTCATATTGCAAGTTGAGCACAAATGCAATTTACACTAGAATGATTACCGCAATATCAGTGCTCTGGTTAACTGTTTTGCAAAAATAAAAAGTGGCACAAAAATACATTACAGTCAAACTCATAATAACACCATCTAATAAAAATACTCACAAAAATATTGCACACAAAAGTTATAAGGGCTCAAAGATTTGAGATCTCGGGTGTTTAATATACATCTAAAGATGCATATGTATGTATATATAAAAGTCTATATATGTGTACATATGTATTTATGTATTTATATGGGTATATATATATATATATATATATATATATATATATATATTTGTATTTACAGACATATATAAACACATAAATATATATGTATATATATATATATATATATATATATATTATATATATATATATATATATATATATATATATATATATATATATATATATATATTTTATATATATAATATATATATATAGTGAATTGGAGCCCTTTGCAATTAAGTAGATGAAAACATTTAAAAGCATATTTATGGAATATTCATATTTAATAAATTGTTATACTCTGTATTTACTGTAGATATTTCACATTGCAATGTTCTGCACAGTCTAATTGCACTAGAATTAAGCTGTTTGTGCGCGTCGGGTTAGCGCAAGTGCAATATCTTTTTAATTTCAACTCTTAATACCAACGCAACCAGACGTGCAAACAGTTTGCCTCTAGCGCAATTAGTGCTATAGCAGAAGTGCAAAATACAGCTCCACTTGTAATATAGCCCTTAATCCGGAGATAAACATTTCCCGTTGTTAAGTTGCCCAGATATATGTACTCCATGGGAGGGAATGTTTTATATTGTAGAAAATGGTGTGCTTGGTTTGTATATTGAAATTAATTTCATTATTTCCATAAATATATATAACCAGTTGTTAGTTGGTTCCAGTACTAAAGTTAATTACAGTCTACAGTTTAAACGTAGTGTTTAACCAATTTAGCATTTTATTAATAGTATAGCATATCCTATATTAAAAAATAAGTAATATTTTCTAATAATGCATGTGTTTTATGCCGCATTTATTAGACCAAATATTTTCATTAAACATGCTGAGGTACAATATTAGAAACACTGCCTAAGGAATCACATGACATTTGGGTTGGAGAGGTTGTGAGTGGCAAGATCAGTTGTCTTAGGAATTTAACACATTCTGGTAAATACTGATTAGATTTTCATTCAAAATGTAGTTGTATTTTATTTTTATAAAACTTTTTAAGGTGTTTTTTTTTCTTCTTCCAAAGTTCTCATTGATCAACCAAAAAGAGAGTCTTTTAAAATGAATTATTACAGTAAAAATATATTTTATGAATGTTCCTGTGTAGGATAAACTTACTTTTTATGCACATCAAACTTCTAGCTGTGTGAGATGCCCCTGAGATTCAATTAGCAATGAGCAGTTGTGCACAAACATACATGTTCTGTGAGTTTCAGTTTAAATGTAATTAATTATTGTCTTAAATATTTGTATACATATTTCATTGTTACTCTTTCATAAAAATTTTAGAAATAATATGAGTACAATATTTTAGTCAAAATATTTATTTTTCCTATAGATATTCAATAAAACCTCCATTGTGTCAAAAAAGAGTAACAAATTATAAAACGTACATATACACGATATGACCTTTTTGCCTTTGGTTAAGAATATAATCATTCTCAAAATAATGTGTATCAAAAATAATATTTTCCTACTTACATATTCAGTTTTAGCTTCTTCTTCTTTTAGGGAATCAAATGCAATTCATAGATATTGAAGAAAGTTTTATATAACTTTTTACATATTAGTCTCGAAAGCACAGTAAACTGTAGAGTAAGATATTCTGTGACACGACTTTTAACTCTGACTATAAATACTGCTGTCCTGAACAAAATGCAAACACAGTCTATATAATTCTTTAAAAACTGCCAGAAGCGAATGAGTGGTTATTGTTAGATGTTAGACCAGCTAAAACACGTATTAAGCCCCGAGGGTGGCAATTTCCTGTTCTCTTCTTAATAACTGAATAGTGAAACACATTCAACCTTATTTTTGTTCATCTTTCTAATGTTTACTTAAGTTCTACAAAGCACCCCATTTGTATATATAAAAGGAAAGTGCAAGTTTTTTTCTTGTTGATTATTTTTTTATATAATATTTATTTTCAGTTCTATTTTAGGCTTTTAAAAACATCTTGATAGTGCAAACAATATAGTGCTTGCCCTCTGCTAGAAAGCACATGAAGCAAATCATGTAGCTTATTTAAAAATCAGATAGCTGGGTTAGGCAATTTACTGCATTTTTAAAACCTAGGTTACAGATTTTGCTTTTTGGTTTTGGGGCACTGTTTTGGAGTTGCTTTGCTTCTTCAGGCATTGGATGTCTTGACTGTGTGCACGGCATTTTGAAATCTGAAGAATGCCAAAGAATTCTGAGGTGCAATGTAGGGCCCAGTGTCAGAAAGTTGGGTCTTGGGTCTTACAGCAGGACAATGACCCAAAACACACATCAAAAAGCACCCAGAAATGGATTAAGGACAAAGCAATGGAGAGTACTGAACTGGCCAGCAATGAATCCAGATCTCAATCCATAGAGCATCTGTGGAGAGATTTCAAAACAGTAGTTGGGAAAAGGAACCCTTCCAATCTGAGAGACCTGGAGCAGTTGGCGAAAAAGTGATCCAAAATTCAGTAGAGAGATGTAAGAAATTCATTGATGGTTACAGGAAGCTATTGATTTTAGTAATTTTTTCCAAGGGGTGTGCTACCAAATATTAAATTGAGGGTGCCAATAATTTTGTTCAGTCCGTTTTGGAGTTTTGCTTGGAATGTGTCAGATTTGTCTTTTTTTCTCCACTTTTTTGTGTCATACCAATACAAACGAGAGAGAGTGTCTAAACATTTGTAATTGCAACAATTTTCTGGGTGAAGTGGTGCATTATCTGACAGAAATGCAGGGGTGCTGATACTTTTACCCATGACTGTATAGGGCTAGATAACAAGTGGAGCGCTAATAAGACATTACAAGTGGCTGGTTATTGCTACTGCAAGCTCACGGGAGCAATTAGTGCTCATAACATTATCCAGATATCAGATCTCTGGTTAATTTTCTAAATGTGCCCCCAAAATAAAGTTATTATAGCTTTTTTTTTTTTAATAAAAAACAATTGCACTAGGCAGTTTTTGGGGGCTACAGTTGGTGGGTGTGGGGTGTTAGAGAAAAAAAACAGCACTAAAAAGGACCTTTACTTTGCGGTCTATGGGGAACTGTATTCTCCATGTAAATATATGTATATGCTTATACATATATATTTATGTGTTAATATGTGCGCAATACTGCGCAACTTACCTCTTCACTGCGCTAGTTCTCATGCCATGTCTCACGGCATAAGAAAGGGGCTTCCATTGGAAGCGCGCCTCACTTGTAATACCAGCGCACATTTGCATGCATTGGTATTACTAAGTTGAGAGCAAGCATCACTTTTGCAGATCAATATTTTTCGCTCAACTTGTAATCTAGCCCACAATAAGTTAAACAATTTATAAAATTCTCACCTTTTTTTGTACTTACAATATTTTTATGGACAATTTTTAGTTAAATATTTGTACACAGTAGTAACTATCGGGGGGGGGCAACAGGGATGGCAGCAGGGGCAGACTGAGACCAACCAGGGCCCCGGGCAAAAGTGTGACAGGGCCCCCACCCCCTCTTTGCTCCACCTACCTACCTCCTCTGCCCCTCCTCCACCACATTGCCCTCTACCTTGTATGCCCTCCCATCTCCTTTCCCCTCTCACTTCATATGCCCCTCCACACCACATTTTTATTGCCATATAAAGAGACAATTTTTTCCTTAAATGGGGCTACACACAATACAGAGGTCAAGCGAGTCACATATTCAGACACTGATTTTGAATCAGGGGATGATAATGGGGCTTCAAGTGGTGACGAACCACCACGAAGCATACTTAAAAAAGCCCAGCAGAATTCATCACAAGTGGCTAGTGAGGCGTCTGGCTCTGATCAGCATCAGTTACAAGTAGTGATACCTAAGAATAAACATGCTGAACCTAAGGGTTCTTCCACTAAGTATGTTGACAATAATACAACTGTTTCACAAACAGGTATATCTGATGATGATCAGCGCCAGATAGAGCAGGTTTTTCGTCTTCCCCCACAGCGTACAGGGATAGGACAAACAGGTCAAGACCACTACCAGTTGAGAGGTCAGAGAGGAAGGAAGAAGTACAAATAACTAATGTAAATAATGTGATCAATTTATCAGGATTTACTTTAACAGATCCACAAATCTCTCTTCTTAGTCATGGCCTAAATTTTGCTCCGACTAATCACTTCAATGTATTTAACACTATCCTTGATGTGAATAAACTTATACGCAATATGACCCTTCAGAGACATTTTTTCACAGAATCCCAGTACTCTACACAAGGGGATAGCCCTAATCCACAGGCAGTACAGCTCACATACCCCTAAACAAAGTAGACTTAATTTTGGTGAAACGTGTGATTTAATTAATTTGGAGAGCTTGTCGCATGATTCATTATCACTGACCAATAAACAGAGTATTAATGCAGTAAGTGGTTTTCAAAATAAATCTGAGTTTTACCCCATTCACAACAGGGGTTCCACCCTAGAGACCTTCTTTAAACGGGTGGAACGTGACTTGGTTAAACTTAAAACTCAGCAGTCTATCAGACTCCTAACCTGTCTAGGTCTGAGAGAGCGGCCCTTAAGGAGCTCCAAGAGAACAAAGATATTGTTATACGTACAGCCGATAAGGGGGGCTCTGTCGTAGTTTTGGACAAGACTGACTATGTAAATGAGGCACTGCGTCAGCTTACCAACATTGAGGACTATATCCCTCTAGATAGGGATCCTACCACGGTATTTAAGAAAGAACTATTGGACATTTTGGACGATGGGCTGGAGAATGGGCACTACGACCTAAAAACCTTTGAGTTTTTGGTAGTTGACCATCCAGTTGTGCCCATTTTCCATCACTTGCCCAAAGTCCACAAATCCCTGACAGAAGTCAGGGGTCGTCCAATAGTCAGTGGTATTAACTCTCTGTTGGAACATGTGTCACAATGGGTTGATAGTATCCTACAACCACTGTACAGAATTTACATAGTTACATCAGGGACACAAAAGATGTAATAACGATTCTAGACAAATTAAAGTGGAATAGTGCCTGTCATAAATGGGCTACTATTGATGTAGTAGCATTGTATTCCTCGATCCCTCACAAAGAGGGTCTAACTGCAGTTGGTTTTTTTCTGGAGCGCTATTCTGATTTCTCTTTGGATTTTCGGTGCTTTGTACTCAGAGTACTCAAGTTTTTGCTTACTCATAACTATTTTTCATTTGAGGATAGGTTCTATCTCCAAAGGCGTGGGACAGCTATGGGGGCCAAGTTTGCCCCCTCCTATGCCAACCTTTTCATGGGTTGGTGGGAGCTGTCCCACGTCTTTGGAGATGGAAACCCCTACAGACATTTGATTTGTTTTTATGTTCGTTTCATAGACGATCTATTACTAGTATGGGAAGGAAGTACACTGCAGTTTACATCCTTTGTGGCGTATTTGAACTCCAATAATATTGGTATCAAGTTCACCCACGAACTAAGTGAAAGTAAAATAAACTTTTTAGACATCACTTAAAGGTACAGATGATGGCAAAGTGCTTACTGAGATTTTTAGGAAACCCATTGCTGGGAACACTCTTCTCCATGCGTAGTTGTCACCCGAGGCATGTACCGTATGCGGTAGCCAAGGGACAGTTTACAGGGTTAAACGCAATTGCACATTGCCCTTTAAATATGCAGAACAATCTAAGGAATTGACACACAGACTTAAGAGTAGGGGATACACCTCCCACGTCATAAAAAAAGCAAGAAATCAGGTTGATGCGCTGGATAGGATGCAAACTTTGGATACACCTAGTAATGTTCATAGAACATCTGAGGGACAACACAAAGGAGTAACCTTTGTCACAGAATATAGTCAGGAATATCAGGACATTTGCAAAATAGTGAAAAAACATTTTTCCTTTCTTGCTGCAGATGACAAATTAGAGAATTGTGTCTCCCAAGGTCTGCGGTGCTCCTATAGAAAAACCAGCACTTTGGGAATGTGTTGTCACCATCAGTCTTGCCCAAAACTGATATACGACAGAGCTCCTGGCTTACACATAGGGGTATCTTCAAATGCCACAATAAATGTAGGGTATGTGAATTTGTTCTCCCTGCCGATCACATCAAGTCTGAAGTGACAGGTGAAAGGTTTCCCATACAAACATGTTTAAAGTGTACTTCCACATATGTGGTCTATGTCCTCAGCTGCACCACTTGTCATTTACAGTATGTGGGGCTCACTACAACAGAGGTGAAGGTCCGCATACGTAATCATTTGTCTACCATACAGGCAGGAACTGCATCTACACCTTTGGTGCAGCATTTTGCAAAACATCATCGTAGTAGTGTTAATACACTGAAGTGGCAGGCTATTGAAAGAGTTACCTGTCCTCCTAGGGGAGGAGATAGGGATAGGTTGCTGCAGAAAAGGGAAATGTTTTGGATCTTCAGACTCCAGACACGTGTGCCTACGGGCCTAAACTCTGAGTATGACCTAATTAACTACTGGCAGTGATTTTTTGACCAGGGCCCTCATTCCCTTTCCTGCAGCGACTGACTCAATTACCTCCCTCCAGTCATTTTGTAATTTTGTGGTTTTTGTTAATCTACAATTTTGCATTTTGTAACACTACAATATTGTGTATTTGTTTCTCAAGCCATTCCCTTCCATATATATTATAGAGCCTTTTCCTAGTCCATATTGCTTTGGTGGGCAAGGTATCAATTGGCAATATAATGTGTTCTCCATAAGAGATTCTAAAGTATTGGAAGTTAAATGTCCTTTGAATCCATTCTCATTAATTTTATATAATGCCATAAATATTTGTGAGTTGCCCATATAATACATACTGGATCATTTAATTATTATAGTAAGTATGTAAATAAATATTAGGCTTCCTCTCTTCTAGGTTAGTATTTCATTTCAATAGTATTAGCATGTCCCCCATCTTGCATTTGATAGATTTTGTTTATGAGGCAGAATAGGTAATATTTTCCATAGATTTTTCACATATTAAACTGTATCGTTTTTTGCCACTATTTGTATCAATGCGGTACAACTGTTATTTACAGTGAAATAATGTGTCATGTAAACTGTTTTAGTGACTTCAAATAAGTAAATTATTTTGTATTGTATCGCATTTAAATGGTTTAGAAAAGTTGGCCGGATGTCAGTTAATCCACGTAGTATGCATATATGTGATTCTTTGCATGTTCTATGTAATATTGTAATAAGTTTTAAGACCTTATAATTAGTTTCCATCAAATTATTTTCTGTCTTATATGCTTGTGTCCACTTCTATTTGATATGAAACTGTGACAGGTTCTGTGTAATGGATAATTTCTAATTGATATATAGTATTTCTATGTTAAAGTACTCAATGAGTTAAAACAGCAACACAACGTGTAACTTTGTTTTTATCCTATCAGGGTGATCCTGGTCCTTTTTAAGGTACGCAGGTGCAAGGTCCAGTAGCTATGATTACGGCCCGGCCGAAACATGTTAGCGGACTAATGTTGTGTGTGCATTTGTGGCTCTCCTGGAGTGTTTTTTACCTTTGATGTTTCAATAAAGACTTTTGCTTTTAAGACCGCTGCTAGCAACTTTTTCTACTTTTTTATTTATTTATATATAATATATATATATTATATATAATATACAGTTGTGCTCATAAGTTTACATACGTGGCAGTATTTATGATTTATGATTTCTTGGCCATTTTTCAGAGAATATGAATGATAACACTAAGGCCTCTATATAACAAAGTCTGGCGGACCTGATCCGACAGTGCGGATCAGGTCCGACAGACCTCGCTGAATGCTCTCCGTATTCAGCATTGCACCAGCAGCTCACAAGAGCTGATGGTGCAACGCCGCCCCCTGCAGACTCGCGGCCAATGGGCAGCCAGCAGGGACGTGTCAATCAACCCGATTGTACTCGATCAGATTGATTTCCGGCGATGTCTGTCCGTCTGCTCAGAGCCGGACGGTCTTTGTGACTGCTGCTTCATAACTGCTGTTTCTGGCGAGTCTAAAGACTTGCCAGAAACACGGGCCATCAAGCTCCTTTCGGAGCTTGATAGAAAGCCCCCAAACTTTTCTTTCACTCGTGGTTAGTGTTTGGCTGAAGCCATTTATTATCAATCAACTGTGCTTACCTTTTTAAATCATAATGACAACAGAAACTACCCAAATGACCCTGATCAAAAGTTTACATACCTTGTGATTTTGGCCTGATAACATGCACACAAGTTGACACAAAGGGGTTTGAATGGCTATAAAAGTTAACCATCCTCACCTGTGATCTGTTTGCTTGTAATTAGTGAGTGTGTATAAAAGGTCAATGAGTTTCTGGACTCCTGACAGACCCTTGCATCTTTCATCCAGTGCTGCACTGACGTTTCTGGATTCTGAGTTATGGGGAAAGCAAAAGAATTGTCAAAGGATCTGTGGGAAAAGGTAGTTTAAAAATATAAAACAGGAAAGGGATATAAAAAGATATCCAAGGAATTGAGAATGTAAATCAGCAGTGGAAAATGAGGGGTTCTGTTTGATAACATACTGCATTCATCTTGCCATCAATTCTGACCAAATTTCCTGTGCCTTTGTAGCTCATACATCCCCAAAATATCAGTGATCCACCTCCGTGTTTCACAGTAGGAATGGTGTACCTTTCATCATAGGCCTTGTTGACTCCTCTCCAAATGTAGCGTTTATGGTTGTGACCAAAAAGCTCAATTTTGGTCTCATCACTCCAAATGACTTTGTGCCAGAAGGTTTGAGGCTTGTCTCTGTGCTGTTTGGCGCATTGTAAGTGGGACTGGCGACTCAACCATGCAGCCCATCTTTCTTCAAGTACCTCCTTATTGTGCATCTTGAAACAGCCACCCCATGTTTTCAGAGAGTCCTGTATTTCACCTGAAGTTATTTGTGGGTTGTCTTTGCATCTCGAACAATTTTCCTGGAAGTTGTGGCTGAAATTTTGTTGGTCTACCTGACCGTGGTTTGGTTTCAACAGAACCCTCATTTTAAACTTCTTTATTAGAGTTTGAATACTGCTGATTTGCATTCTCAATTCCTTGGATATCTTTTTATATCCCTTTCCTGTTTTATACAGTTCAACTACCTTTTCCCGCAGATCCTTTGACAATTATTTTGCTTTCCCCATGACTCAGAATCCATAAACGTCAGTGCAGCACTGGATGAAAGATGCAAGGGTCTGTCAGGAGTCCAGAAACTCATTGACCTTTTATACACACACACTAATTACAAGCAAACAGATCACAGGTGAGGATGGTTACCTTTAATATCCATTCAAACCCCTTTGTGTCAACTTGTGTGCATGTTATCAGGCGAAAATCACCAGGGTATGTAAACTTTTGATAAGGGTCATTTGGGTGTTTATGTTGTCATTATGATTTAAAAAGAGTAAACACAGTTGATTGATAATAAACGGCTTCAGAAAAACACTAACCATGAGTGAAAGAAAGTTTTTGTGTTATCATTCATATTCTCTGAAAAATGGCCAAGAAATAATAAATTCTGCCAGGGTATGTAAACTTATGAGCACAACTGTATATATTATATATATATATATATATATATATATACAGTTGTGCTCATAAGTTTACATACCCTGGCAGAATTTATTATTTCTTGGCCATTTTTCAGAGAATATGAATGATAACACAAAAACTTTTCTTTCACTCATGGTTAGTGTTTTTCTGAAGCCGTTTATTATCAATCAACTGTGTTTACTCTTTTTAAATCATAATGACAACATAAACTACCCAAATGACCCTTATCAAAAGTTTACATACCCTGGTGATTTTGGCCTGATAACATGCACACAAGTTGACACAAAGGGGTTTGAATGGATATTAAAGGTAACCATCCTCACCTGTGATCTGTTTGCTTGTAATTAGTGTGTGTGTATAAAAGGTCAATGAGTTTCTGGACTCCTGACAGACCCTTGCATCTTTCATCCAGTGCTGCACTGACGTTTATGGATTCTGAGTCATGGGGAAAGCAAAATAATTGTCAAAGGATCTGCGGGAAAAGGTAGTTGAACTGTATAAAACAGGAAAGGGATATAAAAAGATATCCAAGGAATTGAGAATGCAAATCAGCAGTATTCAAACTCTAATAAAGAAGTTTAAAATGAGGGGTTCTGTTGAAACCAAACCACGGTCAGGTAGACCAACTAAAATTTCAGCCACAACTTCCAGGAAAATTGTTCGAGATGCAAAGACAAACCCACAAATAACTTCAGGTGAAATACAGGACTCTCTGAAAACATGTGGTGTGGCTGTTTCAAGATGCACAATAAGGAGGTACTTGAAGAAAGATGGGCTGCATGGTTGAGTCGCCAGTCCCACTTACAATGCGCCAAACAGCACAGAGACAAGCCTCAAACCTTCTGGCACAAAGTCATTTGGAGTGATGAGACCAAAATTGAGCTTTTTGGTCACAACCATAAACGCTACATTTGGAGAGGAGTCAACAAGGCCTATGATGAAAGGTACACCATTCCTACTGTGAAACACGGAGGTGGATCACTGATATTTTGGGGATGTATGAGCTACAAAGGCACAGGAAATTTGGTCAGAATTGATGGCAAGATGAATGCAGTATGTTATCAAACAGAACCCCTCATTTTCCACTGCTGATTTACATTCTCAATTCCTTGGATATCTTTTTATATCCCTTTCCTGTTTTATATTTTTAAACTACCTTTTCCCACAGATCCTTTGACAATTCTTTTGCTTTCCCCATAACTCAGAATCCAGAAACGTCAGTGCAGCACTGGATGAAAGATGCAAGGGTCTGTCAGGAGTCCAGAAACTCATTGACCTTTTATACACACTCACTAATTACAAGCAAACAGATCACAGGTGAGGATGGTTAACTTTTATAGCCATTCAAACCCCTTTGTGTCAACTTGTGTGCATGTTATCAGGCCAAAATCACAAGGGTATGTAAACTTTTGATCAGGGTCATTTGGGTAGTTTCTGTTGTCATTATGATTTAAAAAGGGTAAGCACAGTTGATTGATAATAAATGGCTTCAGCCAAACACTAACCACGAGTGAAAGAAAAGTTTGGGGGGCTTTCTATCAAGCTCCGAAAGGAGCTTGATGGCCCGTGTTTCTGGCAAGTCTTTAGACTCGCCAGAAACAGCAGTTATGAAGCAGCAGTCACAAAGACCGTCCGGCTCTGAGCAGACGGACAGACATCGCCGGAAATCAATCTGATCGAGTACAATCGGGTTGATTGACACGTCCCTGCTGGCTGCCCATTGGCCGCGAGTCTGCAGGGGGCGGCGTTGCACCATCAGCTCTTGTGAGCTGCTGGTGCAATGCTGAATACGGAGAGCATTCAGCGAGGTCTGTCGGACCTGATCCGCACTGTCGGATCAGGTCCGCCAGACTTTGTTATATAGAGGCCTTAGTGTTATCATTCATATTCTCTGAAAAATGGCCAAGAAATCATAAATCATAAATACTGCCACGTATGTAAACTTATGAGCACAACTGTATATATATATATATATATATATGTATATATATATATATAGAATAAAGTAGAAAGAGAGTTGCTAGCAGCGGTCTTAAAAGCAAAAAGTCTTTATTGAAACATCAAAGGTAAAAAACACTCCAGGAGAGCCACAAATGCACACACAACATTAGTCCGCTAACATGTTTCGGCCTGGGGCCGTAATCATAGCTACTGGACCTTACACCTGCGTACCTTGAAAAGGACCAGGATCACCCTGATAGGATAAAAACAAAGTTACACGTTGTGTTGCTGTTTTAACTCTTTGAGTACTTTAACATAGAAATACTATATATCAGTTAGAAATTATCCATTACACAGAACCTGTCACAATTTCATATCAAGTAAAAGTGAACACAAGCATATAAGACAGAAAATAATTTGATGGAAACTAATTATAAGGTCTTAAAACGTATTACATTATTACATAGAAAATGCAAAGAATCACATATATGCATACTACGTGGATTAACTGACATCCGGCCAACTTTTTAAACCATTTAAATGCAATACAATACAAAACAACTTACTTATATGAAGTCACTAAAACAGTTTACATGACACCATATTTCGCTGTAAATAACAGTTGTACCGCGTTGATACAAATAGTGGCAAAAAACGTTACAAAATCATCAGAAGTTTAATATGTAATAAATCTATGGAAAATATTACCCATTCAGCCTCCTAATCAAAATCTGTCAAATACAAGATGGGGGACATGCTAATATATTGAAATAAAATACTAACCTAGAGAGAGAGGAAGCCTAATATTTATTTATATAACTTACTATATTAATTAAATGATCCATTATATATTATATGGGCAACGCACAAATATTTATGGCATATATATTAATGAATTAATAAGAATGGATTCAAAGGACATTTAACTTCCAATACATTGGAATCTCTTATGGAGAACGCATTATATTGCCAATAGATATCTTGCCCACCAAGGCAATGTGGACTAGAAAAGGCTCTATAATATAATATATGGAAGGGAATGGCTAGAGAAACAAAAACACAATATTGTAGTGTTACAAAACTGCAAAATTGCAGAATAACAAAAACCACAAAATTACAAAATGACTGGAAGGGAGGTGATTGAGTCAGTCGCTGCAGGAAAGGGAATGAGGACCCTGGTCAAAAAATCACTGCCAGTAGTTAATTAAGTCATACTCAGAGTTTAGGCCCGTGGGCACACGTGTCTGGAGTCTGAAGATCCAAAACATTTCCCTTTTCTGTAGCAACCTATCCCTATCTCCTCCCCTAGGAGGACAGGTAACTCTTTCGATAGCTGCCACTTCAATGTATTAACACTACTATGATGATGTTTTGCAAAATGCTGCACCAAAGGTGTAGATGCAGTTCCTGCCTGTATGGTAGACAAATGATTACGTATGCGGACCTTCACTTCTGTTGTGGTGAGCCCCACATACTGTAAATACAGTTGGTACAGCTGAGGACATAGACCACATATGTGGAGGTACACTTTAGACATGTTTGTATGGGGAACCTTTCACCTGTCACTTCAGACTTGATGTGATCAGCAGGGAGAACAAATTCACATACCCTACATTTATTGTGGCATTTGAAGATACCCCTATGTGTAAGCCAGGAGCTCTGACGTATATCAGTTTTGGGCAAGACTGATGGTGACAACACATTACCCAAAGTGCTGGTTTTTCTATAGGAGCACCGCAGACCTTGGGAGACACAAGTCTCTAATTTGTCATCCGCAGCAAGAAAGGAAAAATGTTTTTTCACTATTTTGCAAATGTCCTGGTACTCCTGACTATATTCTGTAACAAAGGTTACTCCTTTGTGTTGTCCCTCAGATGTTCTATGAACATTACTAGGTGTATCCAAAGTTTGCATCCTATCCAGCGCATCAACCTGATTTCTTGCTTTTTTTATGACATGGGAGGTGTATCCCCTACTCTTAAGTCTGTGTGTCAACTCCTTTGATTGTTCTGCATATTTATAGGGTAATGTGCAATTGCGTTTAACCCTAGTAAACTGTCCCTTGGCTACTGCATACGGTACATGCCTCGGGTGACAACTGCTCGCATGGAGAAGAGTGTTCCCAGCAATGGGTTTCCTAAAAATCTCAGTAAGCACTTTGCCATCATCTGTACCTTTGATAGTGATGTCTAAAAAATTTATTTTACTTTCACTTAGTTCGTGGGTGAACTTGATACCAATATTATTGGAGTTCAAATACGCCACAAAGGATGTAAACTGCAGTGTACTTCCTTCCCATACAAGTAATAGATCGTCTATGAAACGAACATAAAAACAAATCAAATGTCTGTAGGGATTTCCATCTCCAAAGACGTGGGACAGCTCCCACCAACCCATGAAAAGGTTGGCATAGGAGGGGGCAAACTTGGCCCCCATAGCTGTCCCACGCCTTTGGAGATAGAATCTATCCTCAAATGAAAAATAATTATGAGTAAGCAAAAACTTGAGTACTCTGAGTATAAAGCACCGAAAATCCAAAGAGAAATCAGAATAGCGCTCCAGAAAAAAACCAACTGCAGTTAGACCCTCTTTGTGAGGGATCGAGGAATACAATGCTACTACATCAATAGTAGCCCATTTATGACAGGCACTATTCCACTTTAGTTTGTCTAGAATCGTTATTACATCTTTTGTGTCCCTGATGTAACTATGTAAATTCTGTACAAGTGGTTGTAGGATACTATCAACCCATTGTGACACATGTTCCAACAGAGAGTTAATACCACTGACTATTGGACGACCCCTGACTTCTGTCAGGGATTTGTGGACTTTGGGCAAGTGATGGAAAATGGGCACAACTGGATGGTCAACTACCAAAAACTCAAAGGTTTTTCGGTCGTAGTGCCCATTCTCCAGCCCATCGTCCAAAATGTCCAATAGTATCTTCTTAAATACCGTGGTAGGATCCCTATCTAGAGGGATATAGTCCTCAATGTTGGTAAGCTGACGCAGTGCCTCATTTACATAGTCAGTCTTGTCCAAAACTACGACAGAGCCCCCCTTATCGGCTGTGCGTATAACAATATCTTTGTTCTCTTGGAGCTCCTTAAGGGCCGCTCTCTCAGACCTAGACAGGTTAGGAGTCTGGTAGACTGCTGAATCTTTAAGTTTAACCAAGTCACGTTCCACCCGTTTAAAGAAAGTCTCTAGGGTGGAACCCCTGTTGTGAATAGGGTAAAACTCTGATTTATTTTGAAAACCACTTACTGCATTAATACTCTGTTTATTGGTCAGTGATAATGAATCATGCGACAAGCTCTCCAAATTAATTAAATCACACGTTTCACCAAAATTAAGTCTACTTTGTTTAGGGGTATATGTGAGCTGTGCTGCCTGTGGATTAGGACTATCCCCTTGTGTAGAATACTGGGATTATGTGAAAAAATGTCTCTGAAGGGTCATATTGCGTATAAGTTTATTCACATCAAGGATAGTGTTAAATACATTGAAGTGATTAGTCGGAGCAAAATTCAGGCCATGACTAAGAAGAGAGATTTGTGGATCTGTTAAGGTAAATCCTGATAAATTAATCACATTATTTACATTAGTTATTTGTACTTCTTCCTTCCTCTCTGGCCTCTCAACTGGTAGTGATCTTGACCTGTTTGTCCTATCCCTGTACGCTGTGGGGGAAGACGAAAAACCTGCTCTATCTGGCGCTGATCATCATCAGATATACCTGTTTGTGAAACGGTTGTACTATTGTCAACATACTTATTGGAAGAACCCTTAGGTTCAGCATGTTTATTCTTAGGTATCACTACTTGTAACTGATGCTGATCAGAGCCAGACGCCTCACTAGCTACTTGTAGCGATGAGTTCTGTTGGGCTTTTTTAAGTATGCTTCGTGGTGGTTCGTCACCACTTGAAGCCCCATTATCATCCCCTGATTCAAAATCAGTGTCTGAATATGTGACTCGCTTAACCTCTGTATTGTGTGTAGCCCCATTTAAGGAAAAAATTGTCTCTTTATATGGCAATAAAAATGTGGTGGGGAGGGGCATATGAAGTGAGAGGGGAAAGGGAGATGGGAGGGGCATACAAGGTAGGAGGGGCAATGTGGTGGAGGAGGGGCAGAGGAGGTCGGTAGGTGGAGCAACGAGGGGGTGGGGGGCCCTGTCACACTTTTGCCCGGGGGCCCTGGTTGGTCTCAGTCTGCCCCTGCTGCCATCCCTGTTGCCCCCCCCCGATAGTTTACTACTGTGTACAAATATTTAACTAAAAATTGTCCATAAAAATATTGTAAGTACAAAAAAAGGTGAGAATTTATAAATTGTTTAACTTATTGTGGGCTAGATTACAAGTTGAGCGAAAAAATATTGATTCTGCAAAAGTGATGCTTGCTCTCAAACTTAGTAATACCAATGCATGCCAAATGTGCGCTGGTATTACAAGTGAGGCGCGCTTCCCAATGGGAAGCCCCTTTCTTATGCCGTGAGACATGCATGAGAACTAGCGCAGTGAAGAGGGTAAGTTGCGCAGTATTGCGCACATATTAACACATAAATATATATGTATAAGCATATACATATATTTACATGGAGAATACAGTTCCCATAGACCGCAAAGTAAGGTCCTTTTTTGCTGCTGTTATTTTTTCTCTAAACACCCCCACACCCCACCATACTGTTAGCCCCCAAAAAACTGCCTAGTGCAATTGTTTTTTATTAAAAAAAAAAAAGCTATAATATACTTTATTTTGGGGCACATTTAGAAATTAACCAGAGATCTGATATCTGGATAATGTTATGAGCACTAATTGCTCCAGTGAGCTTGCAGTAGCAATAACCCATGCCACTTGTAATGTCTTATTAGCGCTCCACTTGTTATCTAGCCCTATACAGTCATGGGTAAAAGTATCAGCACCCCTGCATTTCTGTCAGATAATGCACCACTTCACCCCAGCAAAATTGTTGCAATTACAATTGTTTAGACACTCTCTCTCGTTGTATTGGTATGACACAAAAAAGTGGAGAAAAAAAAGACAAATCTGACACATTCAAGCAAAACTCCAAAAACGGACTGAACAAAATTATTGGCACCCTCAATTTAATATTTGGTAGCACACCCCTTGGAAAAAAAATTACTAAAATCAATAGCTTCCTGTAACCATCAATGAATTTCTTACATCTCTCTACTGGAATTTTGGATCATTCTTCTTTCGCCAACTGCTCCCAGGTCTCTCAGATTGGAAGGGTTCCTTTTCCCCAAACTACTGTTTTGAAATCTCTCCACAGATGCTCTATGGGATTGAGATCTGGATTTCATTGCTGGCCAGTTCAGTACTCTCCATTGCTTTGTCTTAATCCATTTCTGGGTGCTTTTTTGATGTGTGTTTTGGGTCATTGTCCTGCTGTAAGACCCAAGACCCAACTTTCTGACACTGGGCCCTACATTGCACCTCAGAATTCTTTGGCATTCTTCAGATTTTCAAAATGCCGTGCACACAGTCAAGACATCCAATGCCTGAAGAAGCAAAGCAACTCCAAAACAGTGCCCAAAACCAAAAAGCAAAAATCTGTAACCTAGGTTTTAAAAATGCAGTAAATTGCCTAACCCAGCTATCTGATTTTTAAATAAGCTACATGATTTGCTCATGTGCTTTCTAGCAGGAGGGCAAGCACTATATTGTTTGCACTATCAAGATGTTTTTTAAAAGCCTAAAATAGAACTGAAAATAAATATATATAAAAAAATAATCAGACAAGAAAAAACTTGCACTTTCCTTTTATATATACAAATGGGTGTGCTTTGTAGAACTTAAGAAAACATTAGAAAGATGAACAAAAATAAGGTTTGAATGTGTTTCACTATTCAGTTATTAAGAAGAGAACAGGAAATTGCCACCCTCGGGGCTTAATACGTGTTTTAGCTGGTCTAACATCTAACAATAACCACTCATTCGCTTCTGGCAGTTTTTAAAGAATTATATAGACTGTGTTTGCATTTTGTTCAGGACAGCAGTATTTATAGTCAGAGTTAAAAGTCGTTGTCACAGAATATCTTACTCTACAGTTACTGTGCTTTCGAGACTAATATGTAAAAAGTTATATAAAACTTTCTTCAATATCTATGAATTGCATTTGATTCCCTAAACAGAAGAAGAAGCTAAAACTGAATATGTAAGTAGGAAAATATTTATTTTTGATACACATTATTTTGAGAATGATTTATTCTTAACCAAAGGGCAAAAAGGTCATATCGTGTATATGTACGTTTTTATAATTTGTTACTCTTTTTTGACACAATGGAGGTTTTATTGAATATCTATAGGAAAAATAAATATTTTGACTAAAATATTGTACTCATATTATTTCTAAAATTTTTATGAAAGAGTAACAATGAAATATGTATACAAATATTTAAGACAATAATTAATTACATTTAAACTGAAACTCACAGAACATGTATGTTTGTGCACAACTGCTCATTGCTAATTGAATCTCAGGGGCATCTCACACAGCTAGAAGTTGATGTGCATAAAAAGTAAGTTTATCCTACACAGGAACATTCATAAAATATATTTTTTACTGTAATAATTCATTTTAAAAGACTCTCCTTTTTGAGTTGATCAATGAGAACCTTTGGAAGAAGAAAAAAAAACACCTTAAAAAGTTTTATAAAAATAAAATACAACTACATTTTGAATGAAAATCTAATCAGTATTTACCAGAATGTGTTAAATTCCTAAGGACAACTGATCTTGCCACTCACAACCTCTCCAACCCAAATGTCATGTGATTCCCTTAGGCAGTGTTTCTAATATTGTACCTCAGCATGTTTAATGAAAATATTTGGTCTAATAAATGCGGCATAAAACACATGCATTATTAGAAAATATTACTTATTTTTTAATATAGGATATGCTATACTATTAATAAAATGCTAAATTGGTTAAACCACTACGTTTAAAACTGTAGACCTGTAATTAACTTTAGTACTGGAACAACTAACAACTGGTTATATATATTTATGGAAATAATGAAATTAATTTCAATATACAAACCAAGCACACCATTTTCTACAATATAAAACATTCCCTCCCATGGAGTACATATATCTGGGCAACTTACAACGGGAAATGTTTATCTCCGGATTAAGGGCTATATTACAAGTGGAGCTGTATTTTGCACTTCTGCTATAGCACTAATTGCGCTAGAGGGCAAACTGTTTGCACGTCTGGTTGCGTTGGTATTAAGAGTTGAAATTAAAAAGATATTGCACTTGCGCTAACCCGACGCGCACAAACAGCTTAATTCTAGTGCAATTAGACTGTGCAGAACATTGCAATGTGAAATATCTACAGTAAAATACAGAGTATAACAATTTATTAAATATGAATATTCCATAAATATGCTTTTAAATGTTTTCATCTACTTAATTGCAAAGGGCTCCAATTCACTATATATATATATATATATATATATATATATATATATATATATATATATATATATATATATATATATATATATATATATATATATATATATATATATATATATATATATATTACATATATATTTATGTGTTTATATATGTCTGTAAATACAAATATATATATATATATATACTATATATATATATATATATATACCCATATAAATACATAAATACATATGTACACATATATAGACTTTTATATATACATACATATGCATCTTTAGATGTATATTAAACACCCGAGATCTCAAATCTTTGAGCCCTTATAACTTTTGTGTGCAATATTTTTTGTGAGTATTTTTTATTAGATGGTGTTATTATGAGTTTGACTGTAATGTATTTTTGTGCACTTTTTATTTTTGCAAAACAGTTAACCAGAGCACTGATATTGCGGTAATCATTCTAGTGTAAATTGCATTTGTGCTCAACTTGCAATATGAGCGCAATTTATACTACACGAAAACGATCGCAAAAACCCACTTGTAATTTGGCCCTGAATAATTTATACATTTTATCATTTTTTTTTCCAAGAGATACACACAAATAGATATAGATAATTATAACAGATTTTATGAATAGAAATATAAATATGTCCTTGTAATGGTTATGTAGATTTAAAATGTAATTTGTAAACAGAAATTTAATTATATAGTAAAATAAAAATATTTAAAATGTTATTTTTAGCAGATAAAATGAAAGTATTTTTATTGTTATTTCTAAGGTTTACTAAAAATATAAATAATTTTTTCCTATATTGTTACGATGAAACATATTACAATAATTAACTTGCACCCAGATTACAAGTTTTGCGCTATAGAGGGTGCGAAACGAACGCAACAAAAGTTGCGTTATTTCGCCCTCCAAGGTCTGGACCATTTTCCTTAGTAGTCGTGACTAACACACGTCAGTTACTGAGGAAGATAAGTAATATATATGATTGCAGTAAATGGTAGTTCAGCTAGAATTTATAAACTATCCCTTGAACTCCGAAGAAGTGATATAATATCTAAAAAATAATAAATGGCTGCTGTCCCGTGATTATTAGCGCTCTGACACAACTACAATTGTAGTGTTTTACTGACCCTTGAAAGCAGGCCAGGTATAGTTATAAGGATGTTATTACTTTAATGATAGTGTAGTGCTTCAACATGTGTGTTTTGAAGTTGTAGCCAATGAAATCATTAGAACATTCTTAAAGTCATTCTGTAGTGTAATGATTCAACACATGTATTTTAGAGTTAAGGTCATTGAGATCGTTAGAACATTCTCAGACACATTCATATGATTACAAATGATAATGGTAATCTCTGCTGTATTGTAAGGTTAATTGTGACCGCCGTTTAGATCGTTAGTTACCACTACATGTATTATAGCTCTTGTGCTATGGTATAGTGTGTCTGTGAGTCACATTAGTATCACCAGATTGCTTAAATATTGATACCATAAGCTATCAGTTGGGTGCTATTATCATAATCCGATTAAGGTCACTGCAGTAACTCTGGCTGTGACGATGTAATAAATTATATTTACCAGTTGTCAATTGTCACCATTTAGTTAAGGGTAAATATCACTAGCACTAATTATCAATAGGAACAACTGTACTTGTCGTTCCAGTTAGTAGGTATAGCAAATGTTGAATAAAGCCAACTGATTCACAATTATATCTGAGGTATAACTTTCAGTAGTATCCGTTGTGGTTACAAAGTGTACTGGTGTCTATATGGTACTACGGGGGTGCCGGGTAAGGCCAACTAGCAATGATACTATTTGCTTCAGTGTTTGATTACGTGCAGCTGCTGTTTAATTAGCTTGTAACTGCTATTAGGTTGAATTTCTATTGCATCGGTTACGTTACAATTCTACCACCAATTTACTGAGTGTCAATGCTATTTAATATCAAGTAAGTGTTTTTGACAGTGGTAACTTTTATAGTCACTACACATTGTAAT
The DNA here is from genome assembly GCF_027579735.1 of Bombina bombina. Classification (NCBI taxonomy): domain Eukaryota; kingdom Metazoa; phylum Chordata; class Amphibia; order Anura; family Bombinatoridae; genus Bombina; species Bombina bombina. The sequence goes on along the minus strand of NW_026511278.1, from coordinate 31,777 downwards.
TTATTATACTATAATAAATTGGATTTGCCAGTTGGGGATTCACATCAACTGGCTGTGTGTCGATATTGTTTGCTCTATCCGGCAGAGATTAGCACAAAAAGCAATAGTACTTATCGTTACAGTTAGAGGATATTGCAAGTGCCGGTTAAGGACAACAAAATATAAAAGCTATGTAACAGGTATTGACCCTAATAATATCAATTATTGTCATAAAGTATTATAGCACTTATATAGTTTTAAAACGGATGCCGGATAATACCAGCTGGTTCTCAGAATTATATCACAGACATTAGTTTGGTTATATTAATTGTAATCACGTCCTATATTAATCCTATTGTAGTTATAAGTTAGTATACATGAATGTCAGGCATCCATTACGGATATAAGATCACAACGGGTTCAGTATAAGCGTGCCGGTAGATTTTGTGTATTAGTGCTAGCCACAACCTCATTGAGCAATCAGCCCAATTTACTGTTTAACCAGATGCTTTATTACAGATAACAATCAACTCAACTGCTAGCATATCAGCTACTCCTATCCTTTTTAAAAATGGAGCCCCCAAAGCTCCCAATAAGATAAAGTGTATTTTTGGAAAGGTAGCTTAAAGTGTTTTACTTATTTTGGAAATCTATTTCATTTAAAAGGTGCATGAAAGCAGAAAATTCTCTTTCATGATTTTGACAGAGCATAACATTTTAAACAACATTCACATTTACTTATATTATTTAATTTGCTTCATTATCTTGTTATCCTTTGCTGAAAGGTTTATCTAGGACTGCTCAGGAGCAATTAAGAACATAGCTTAGATCTGCTGATTGGTGGCTGCATATATCTACCGATTGTCATTGCCTCACCCATGTGTTCACTTAGAAACTAGTAGTGTATTGATGCTCCTTCAACACATTATACCAAGAGACTGAAGCACATTTGATAATAGAAGTAAATTTGAAACTTGTTTAAAATGGTATGTTCTACATAACTTATAAAAGATACATTTAGGGTTTCATGTCCCTTTAAGAGACACATTTGAAATTCATACTCACAGTGCTAGATTATTTGGATAACAACAATGTTGAATCGATACATGACACAATATTGAACATTTAAATTATGAATAAATATCAGGACATAACATCTCTAAAATGTATACATGATTTATTATATGTAACACAATTACAATATAATTTATATATCATATGATATAGGTGAATGCATCTCTGAAATACAAATGTGCATGTTTCAGAAATTACAATGTATATAATTAAACACAAAACATAAATTATTTGTTAATGACAAAATATTGTTGACAAACATATTAAACAAGATGGAGTATATTCATCGCAGAACATTCATGTATTTGCACTTGCCTCAAAATATATTCGGGATCAACAACACATTGACTTCATTCAACATAGTGCATCCAATATCCCCGAACAACGTGATCCAATCAAATTACGGAATATACACCTTTGCATGTGACGTTTTACACAACATGGCACATCCAATATCGCCGAACAATGTGATCCAATCAAATTACGGAATTTACACCTTTGCATGTCAATAACAATTGTATTTTGTATTCCAAAAACTAGCATGTGCTATATTGTTTAATAGCAAGCGTGTTTGTTCTATGTAATGCACATCTTCACATAATGTAACGCTAGATAACATGTTGGTAATAAATATATATTTCATTATAATAGTAAGATTAGGAAACATTTAAGAAGCATAAAGTTTTAACATAGAAATAATGCTACTATATACATCACGAAAATGTGTATTGTTTATACATTATAGGTTACCTATAGCAATATATTGATTGATAAATATAATAAAACATAATTGAAAGAGATTAATCATCTAAAATATGTGTGCATTACACACAGTGATTTCTTATGTACTACTACTACAATAAGATTTCCTGAGAATTGGAATATATGTGCTGTCAACCTTCAGATTATAGTCTGTTTTAAATATATGATATGTGTATTTTGATTAAAACAAAATTAGATATTAAAAAGTACCTTATAAATGCATATCCATAAATTAAGCATCACTTAAGAATTATCAACATAAAATCACTTTTATTAGAAATACCATTAATAAATAAAGAAGAAATATAACATTTTAATTAAATGATTTTTTTATGATAAATATGATTTATGAAGGTCATAAAACCTAATTAAATAACATAATAGGACCAATAAGTCAGAATGATAACACAGCCCCTTTGGAGCCTTCTGACAAGGTGACATAGTGCATCACAGTCCTTGGAGGGAGTTGACAAGGGCAAACAAAGGCCAACATAGCCCCTTTGGAGCCACCTGACAAGGTGACATAGTGCATCACAGTCCTTTCAGGGAGTTGAGAAGGGCAATCAAAGGCCAACATAGGCCTTTTGGAGTCATCTGACAAGGTTACATAGTGTATCACAGTCCTTGGAGGGAATTGACAAGGGCAAACAATGGCCAGCATAGCCCCTTTGGAGTCATCTGACAAGATGACATAGTGCATCACAGTCCTTGGAGGGAGTTGACAAGGGCAAACAAAGGCCCACATAGCCCTTTTGGAGCCATCTAACAAGGTGACATAGTGTATCACAGTCCTTGGAGGGATTTGACAAGGGCAAACAAAGGCCAACATAGCCCCTTTGGAGCCATCTGACAAGGGCAAACAAAGTGCAACAGGCACAACAATAGAAAAATATAAAATAAGCCAACTGGCAACAAATAGAACAGATTATATGGACAGAGGAGTTATTCCTGCTCCCTTGGGTCATCTCCGGACTCCCACTTACTGGGGCATCCTCCTCACCTTCCTCGGCCTGAGGTTCTGCAGCTGCAGCTTGCTGCCTTGCCTCAAAACGGCTCATGCGGATTAGCATGAGGCGATTAAGCTGCAGCTGCAGAACCATGGAGTCCTGCATCATTCCCAGCAACTGATGGCAACTCAGCATGGTTCTCTTCAATCTTGCTAGAGCCTCTAGCATCAACCATGCTGAGTCACAACCTAAACAAAAATAAATAATTAAAAATTAATATTAATTACAGAACAGAATCAAAATATAGCAAAGGGACATTGTACTAATTAATACAAATACAAATCAGGATTAGAATAAAATATGCTATATCGAAGAAGAATTACACATGAAATATGTTCTTCATAGATACACCATTAAGATATATATATAAAAAAAAAAAAAAACCCAATTGACAAATCATTATTACTTTGGTTTATAACACACAGGGAAAGGGGATGTGATTAAAGGGATAGTAAACCACAATATATTATTTTATGATTCAGATAGAACATACAATTTTAAACAAATTTGCAAAATTACTTCTATTATCAAATTTGCTTCATTCTCTTGTTATCCATTGCTGAAGGAACAGCATTGCACTACTGGCATCTTGCTGAACATATCTAGTTATCCAATCACAAGAGACAAATGTGTGCAGTCACCAATTAGCAGCAGCTCCCACTAGTGTATGATATGTGCATATTCATTTTTTAACAAGGGATACTAAGAGAACGAAGCACATTTGAAAATAGAAGTGCATTTAAAAGTGTCTTAAAATTACATGCTCTATGTGAATCATGCAAGTTTAAGTTTGACTTTCCTATCCCTTTAAATAAAAAATAAATATGCATATTTACATAATTGATATCCAACATCTAGGCAATATCATTTAGATAATAAAAAATGAGGATGGTAATTGAAAAGAATATAAATGTGAAACATTTACATTCATAAAAAAAAGAAAAGCTTTAGAAATAAACTTTTCTATTCAAAATCAATTTAGGCATAATTAGATCAGTATAATGTCCCTTTAAGAATGTATGTTATAATGTTGATTTGTAATGATACTTACCTCTGTGGCTGGGAAGGAGAACAGGAAACCCAGACCAAGGAAGGTGGGGATCAGGGGAAAAGGGGTTGGTGGGGAGGAGGGATGTGGCAAGGTGGGGCATATGGGTCCTGTGCAGGTGGGGAACATGGGGCCTGCTCAGGTGGGGCCTACTCAGGTGGGGAAGGTGGGTCCTGTGCAGGTGGGGCCTGCTCAGGTGGGGAAGGTGAGTCCTGCTCAGGTGGGACCTGCTCAGGTGGGGAAGGTGGGTCCTGCTCAGGTGGGGCATGTGGGTCCTGCTCAGGTGGGGCCTGCTCAGGTAGGGAGGGTGGGGTCTGCTCAGGTGGTTATGTGGGTCCTGCTCAGGTAGGGAGGGTAGGGCCTGCTCAGGTGGGGAGAGTGGGGCCTGGGCACTTGGTACCTGTGTAGGTGGGGCAGGAGCAGGGCAGGCAAGACGGGGAGAGTGATGAGGGGGGGCAGGGGCAGGATGGGAATGACGGGAAGAGTTGCGAGGGGGCGCAGGTGGGGAAGGTGTGACAGGGTGATGCCCAGAAGTGGAAGGTCCCTCTGAAATATATAATAATTGTATATTTAATTGTTTAAATACATATATTATATGAAAATATAGTATTTTCCTATAAAATTAATATTCAGCATCATTTTAAATCTGTAATTATTTTGTTTTTAAAAAATTTAGACAAAGTCACAATAATGACTATGTTTAAATGTATTAATTGATTTGAAGTAAGTCTAATTTTGAATCTTTTTTAATTGATCCTTTAAACTCTGTTTACTCACTGGTATTTTTTATGGAACGTTTGATCAATACGTTAAAAAGCATATGTTTAAAAGTCAACATTATGTGTTAATCTTTATGATTTTACAATATGACATTTCTCTTTTTGATAATATACATCAGTACACATGTATGCATTTAATATTGAAAAGACATAGAGGTTCGTCTCTTATGTGATGTACTTGTCATTGGATCACATCTCGAGTGCATTATTAAATGTGAACAACATAGAGTTCTTTTAGACACATGCCCATGGATTGACTTCGGAGAGTCCACCAATTGGATACTATGAGAGTGTGTAATATGAGCAAATATAAATGGCCACTCCACATAGGCTTTGAAACAAGGTAATCACTGATGCAAAATAGATTAAGATGATTTAATTGGTAATCTTAAATATAATTAGTTTAAGCTTGATGGTTCAATAAATTACTATTACATAAATATACATGGTAGATACTACCTTTCATATTAACTATTAAGAATAGAATGGTATCTGACATTTTTCAGAGTATGTTTTTTGAATATATCTTTTACATTAGTATTAAATGTATGTCATCCCAATATTAATAGACACATTCAGACTTGAGCCTTTTAGGTTAGAGGAATATTAATGTTTGTCTGAGTGAAATGGACAGTCTACACATAAATCATGTTAAAATCCCTTTACATATCACACATCATGAAATTAAATCAAGGATTTTCCACATGATTATTTTTATGTATACTTAGAAATGGCTGGTAAGCTCAGAACAATGATGACATAATGAGATGGTCTGCATCTAGGCACTCAGATAAATAGCAATGACTGTCTGTACAATTATAAGATGATTATTGAATGATTGGATGTAATATGCATGTGACATCATGATGTCAGTCATGACAATTTATACATAAATAGGCAAATAAATTCTTAATTTCTATGTTCATGCTGCATGATATAAAAAGGGGAGCAGTAGAGTATTTGAAACTTAATGGGATAATATTTTTGAACAGGAACAAGCTGTAGACTTTATTTTTACTTAAAAATATGATTTTGAAACAATACACGTTATATACATGTTGTTATATATATTTGACGTACCATCAGACTCCAAGGGAACCACATTCTCCTCTATCACACATACAACATCCAGATCTGTAAAACATAATATGTTGTGTACGCATTAAAAATCAAATTTTAAAACATGTGTTACTGGTGCTCAAGGATACACATCAATGTTGCATTAAAGAGATACTGAACAAAAGTATGGAATTTCATAATTTAGATGGAGCATGCAATTTCAATAAAATATATATAATTCTAGATGATTAATATATTATTTAAATGTGATTGTCTGTATTTTGAAAATCCAGGAAAAAAGCATAGTACACGTAACATGTATTGCTTATCATGTGTTTATCACTTGATGATTCATTTATACAAAATATCACCATGTGCTATCCATGTTCTGAAGCACAAAGGTGTATACTAAGAAGCTTTGAGATTTTACTGTTAAACTAATAAAATAAATATATATAATTAGAGGAGTACTTTATAAGGTTTATTCAAATGGAAGGATCTATCATAATCATGATTATAAAATATTGTAATATTAAGTTTTAAGATAATATACTTTTAATGACGTATGAATAAGTAAATGGACTTACCATCATCCTGCAAAGGCAGGTCTGTATTGGTTCTGGATCCCTCTGGGCTTGTCAAATTAACTTCAACTATTAATGATATAAATAAAAACTATATAACACAATTTGTACATCTGCTTTAAAAATACATATTTTGCATGAATAAAAAATTATTCTAAACAATTTAAAATAATATCTATCGAATGTGAAGACTAGACCACTAATATGAAAAATAAATTAATTAGTTCATTAAGGTGAGTGGAAATAAAATGATGTCTTTCACAGATGTAATTTTCTAAAAATATTAGACATCTGATTCTTATCATATTCATCTATAGAAATTCTCAAAATATCTATTGGTCCCTGTTTAAAAATAAATCCAGATAGACTATTAACACTTTGAATAACAACAGGTGACAACTATAGCATAATACATGTGGAACATATAGATACATTTGTGCAATGTGCAGTAATGTGGTTTCTGACACAACACATATTGATAACAATGCAAGACATAAGATATATTTTAAACTATGTCATCATGGTGCTGTTAGAATATGCTTATATATAAAGGTCATCCTAGAGGGAGGATATTATTTAAATCACAGTATTGTTTCATCCAAACAGTGTAATGGGTAAGAAAGATGTTTTGTATCTTTAGATAAATACAATATCAATATCTGATACTATCCCTCTAAAGGTATATTCTATTCCATATGTTAATGTTATGAATCGGATAGAGTATGCAATTTAAATTGAATATATAATTTCCTCCAATCATTATGAATATGTAATTCTCCTTCTATCTTAATTATAAGAATAAAATATCTAAGCATATGAGATGTGTCTTTTTATATTCAGCACCTGTGTAAAAATGAATTATTGTTGTCTAAATGTAGCCACCAACTGTCAAACACAACCCAGGTGATGACTCAAAAATGGGCCAGACCCTAAGATTACATTCAACTAAAGATAGCAAGATTTAGAGGAATATCTTAGAATACTAATACATTCTGATTTTGCCTCCAATGGAATTCGATCTCTGAATCATGATTTTTCTTTAGAGGATCCACGTTAATATAGATCAATGTGAATGTATTAGGCAATGTTATGTCCGAATTTGTTAGCCAAGCGTGAAGTATAATGAAACATACCAGACCAAGACAAACCCGAGGTTGAGGGTCCAGCACCAACATCCTTATCTGTAAAATATTAAATCAGGATTGGATATCATTATTATAAATCATAAATTTAACACGAACAATCATACATTGTTTTCAAATTTGACTAAAATTTGAGTAAAATATATTTCTTATTATGCACGTGAGTTCATTGTTTTGTAAAAATTATGTTTAAATGAACAAAGCTGATTTCCTAGTTTGTATTTGCCATTAAGTGATAACGTAATCACAAATATTATGAAAATGGTATATACAGTATGTTTTTGAATGATTGAGATTTACGATTTCATTCAATGTTTTAAATCTCTGTTTCATCCTTTTTATCAAGGCACTATCAAACTAGAAGGTTGAATCAATGACCCCATGTGTTAAATTGTCAGCGAATCACATAATACTATTTTTGAAGTAAAATACTTATTTTTAATTCTATATTTTACCTCACATTTTATTTTATTAGAATTCTTTGGTATTCATGTTGCTATCATGAATAACTTACATAATCCTCTGTAGTCTCAAATGTTATTTTATTTTAATGTGATGGCCCAGATCCTCACCTCTCCGATGGGCACGAGTCCACTCCCTCATGAGGCAGACTTTATTCCACAGCCGCAACCTCATATCCCTGAATCTCCGAGTCATTTGCAGGGCTGTCCTCTGGACGTCTGCAACCCCATTAACAGAGAGGGTGACAGACTCTCAGATGGCTTTTTTAACAGGCCCACTCGTCGACCTCCTCCGAGTCCCATAAAGCTGAGGATAAAATTCCTCAACCGCATACACCAGTGCAGCACTTTCCTCTCTGGTGAACCTGGGAGTAGACATCCTGACAAAATGCAGGCATAAGAGAACTGATAAAAATGGCTACGTGTAATGTCATTTTATATGGGGAAGTAAACATGAGATACACCATGGGACATGGTATCTGTACATCTGATTGGATAAAATACTGGAATTTTGTGTTTGCATGTCTGTGAGGCCATACTATCTCAAATCATGTTTGTGTGATGAACTATGATTGGCCGCTACTTAATGGTTGATGTATTCATATATTTGTAACTTACATACACATACCTCCTAGGGGTGCTATGACTACATTTTGCATGTAGACTTTTATTTAGAATATATGGGAATGTAATGCGTATGTAACACATATATTATATACGGAATCCGTTAAATATTAAGCTATTTTGTTGACATTTGACAGTTGAAATATATCTGATTTAATATCACGATAGTAAATATAATCCAGTCACAATATTAAATGTTTATTAAACATTTCAAAGTTTAATATTGATCAATAGATAACATTGTTTAATTTTAAAAAAAATATGTTGATAATATTGTTGAATCCAGAATGTTAATATTGTATGTATTCCTTGTTTCTTAAATAAATATTATGACTCATTACCAGTGCTTATTTATTTAATAAATTTACAATACCAACAATGCACATCGATTGTATGTAAGTAACAGTGTGTGAAATTCTATTTGACTTTTCAGAAATGCAAATCTCGTGTTGAAAGATACGTTTACCACTCTTTATTTACGCTTGCAGTCATCCCCCACATCAGGAAAACCACAGCAGGAGGAAGATCCTTCTCTCACCTAGCAGCCAAGACATGGAACACTCTCCCACTGCAACTCAGACAAGCCACCTCCCTACCTAAGTTCAGAAAGGACCTCAAGACCTGGCTCTTCGAGCGAACTGCAGCATCCCCTAGCGCCTTGAGACTCTTACGAGTGACTAGCTGTGCTTTACAAGAACCCAATAGATAAATTTCACTAATGGTGAAATGCGTTATTTTTATTAAAAATAGACGTTACTTTGATAAATTAAAGTGACTTTTTTTGCTGAAATCATTTTTATTTTATTTATTAAAATAAGAAATAAACGAAAACAAGTAACATTACATAATTGTACAGGAATTGTTTCTTCATTTTAACAGTTTTCAATAATCAAATTTTATAACAATAGTTTAATAGATCAGGGTTTTGGTTTCAAAACACTTCATTTTATTTAAACCCATGGGTATCCCAGCCCGGTCGTCAAACTCTCTTAATTTACTTCTAGCTTCCTCATAGAACATAATGTATGGTTCCCATTCTGCAATAAATTGGTTTTGTTTATCTAATATCTTTGCCGTTAGTGCAGTTCTATGGTAATGGTATTCTAGTTTATTTAAGATATAGGTGAAGGGCGGAGGTTCTGATTTCCAATGTTTTGCAATACTCCGTCTGGTTATAGTGTATATCATTTCTGCTAATTTGCGTTGATGTTCAAGAATGGCTTCATTCGGGAAGTGTAAGAGGACTTGTTCGGGCTTAAGAGTAATATCCCTGGAGAACAGCTTCCCCAGGATACTAGAGACTTCTTCCCATATTCCCCTTATTCTAGCGCAACTCCACCACATATGGAGGTAGGTGCCCATTTCACTGCAGCATCTATAGCAGAGTTGGTTCCCTTTGTCTGATGTGGTATGAAATTTCATCGGGTATACGTACCACTTGAAGGCAACTTTCAGGAAGTTTTCCTTTAAGGACGCTGAGAATGACATACCCCTATGTAAATTTGCCTCCCATTTGGTCTAGTGACCACCTAGTGTTTAGCTCATTCTCCCATTTTATCATAAAGGCTGGCTTGTGTGACAATTTTTTTTAAATAAATGTGATTATTGACCAAATCTCAAATAGGGCATATATTTCTATTATATATTGACATATACTTAATTTTTAAATTTCATTCTCATGGTGTATTTTATTTTAAGGAACAGCTATGCAATACTGTGAAGTATCTGAAGACACCTGGTTAACCATTGCAACTATGCATTGCTGGCCACCCACAAATAAGCAGATATATCCCAGTAATGCTTTGCTGCTCATGAGCCTATAGATTTGTTTTTGAACTTAGGATACCAAAAGAATGAACCATATGTGATTATCGAAGGAAAATATTTTTTTTTATTAAATTTGCTCGGTCAGATTCATGGAAGATTAACTTTGGGTTGCATGTCCCTTTCACTACAAATGAAATAGCCACCATAAGCTATTAAAAACAGCAACTAAATAGTTAACATATTTACTTTTAGAATATTGCTCTTATCATTGATGAATGCATGTAATACACACTATTCTAATAGTAAATATGCAATGGTTATATTTTGCAAAAATAAATTTTAGATGCAGTCATGTCTAAATATAATAATACATTTAAATAAATGAGTCCAGACACCGTCAAAAGTTATATACATTTAAAGGGACAGTCTACAAGAAATAGATATTTACCCATTCACCATTTTGGCATACTCGACTCCTGTTATATGAAAATACATTTGACCATGTGAGGACGTTGTATGTAAACCTATGTAAACTAGCCACATATCTCTGTTCTTTGAGGAAGCTTTTTAATGAATCAGTACAGACTCTTAAAGGGACAGTATACTGTAATATTTTGGTCCCTTAATGTGTTTCCAATTCCTTTTTTTTTTTCAGCAGCATAGTATAAAATTCTATTTTTACGGTTTATTTGTGTATATGAATTCTTATTTTGTGTTTTGAAGCCACAACCAAATAAAATGTTTGGAGCTTGTAGATATAATCTGATGTCATAACTTTATCACATTGTGTACATATACATGCTTCTTTATCTTATATCTGTCTGTAAACCAATCACCAATACTTTAAATTTAACATTGTATTACCTTATCTCTTGTATACCCCACTCGGAGTTTAATTTCTTTTAATGGCTGTGTTTACACAGCTTGGCCTTAAGGCCAAAAACCTTATGAATAGGTGGAGATACCACAGGATAAATAAACTATTTTAAAATTTTAAAAAAAGGGTAATGGAAATACTTGTAAACAATTTTATACATTTCAGCAGGTAAAGTACATAATTGATTAAATTGAAGTTTAAAAAAATATGAGTTAACTGTCCCTTCAAATGATTCCACTAGAGTGAACACTCATCAATATGGCATACAATAAATAGCGCTGTCTAAATGTAAAAATAAACTTAGCTATCATGTTTTATTTTATTTAAAGATTATTTAATCTACCTATGTTATCCTGCAACTAACGATAACATAATAACTAAGCTATATTTAGTTTAAGAATATATTAAAAGTTTTTAAAAATGTGAATGATAGATATTAGAATGGGAATAGAAAATTAAGCTAGACTGTCACTTTAATCTAGCAAGTTCACCCTATACATTTCTTAAAAGTGACATAACAAAAGTTGTTATGTAGACAACATATAATAATATGCACAGATATTAGTTTAACTTCTAAATTATACTGCATAACCTTGTCATTAACCCTTAATTAACATTTTCTTATTTGTACATCTCTAAATCACACAACCAAAAATCATTATATGGCCGTATCTAACTCAACCCTCACTTTGTTAAAATAAAAGACTTTAACACTCATCTGCTGGAGCTGTGTTGATATTTTAAAGTTAATTTAAAAAAAGATATCTGTATTATATATAATAGCAGGCATGTGCTTGTAAAATAAATCATTTAACAACCAGTCAAGGGAATATTATTTTCTTTCCATGTCCCAATATTAGAAGGATGTGTTTGTTAGTGTCTTACTTGGATGGATGGATGGATGGATGTATTATCTGATTTTAAAATATGTATTTAAATAAATAAAAAAAATCGATATTGTGTGTAAAAATATTTATTAAAAAAAAATCTAACAACTACAAATTATTTTGTGAATTCAGCAAACTTGAAAATCTGTAAGAAAAAAGAATAAAAGTAATTAGAATATGAAAGCAAGTATGGTATTTCATAAAACATTAATACATTTTGTATCTGTAAGTATAATAATTCTAAAGTCATCTTCTGTCTATGCTCTAAACTTTAGTGTTTGTTCTGATATTAAAGCCAGGTTCAGACTGGATATCTATATATACATAATTTGAAATTAATCACATTAAATTGGCTAATCAAAAGTTGACTTACATATTAACATTTCAAATTAGACAAATGATTGTCTAATATCCTTTTTTTGTGCAAATATTCCTAATTATTCAATTGTATGAGGGACATAATTGAATGTAAAATTTCCTGTCCCTTCAAAAACTAAAATACATAAATGTCACCTATGAAATTATTTCAGATGAAATGTATCCCTTTATCTGTAGGATCATTCACAATCTGAGTCCTCTCTAGCACAAAGTAGGGTGAATGTATATGAAATAAATTGTAATAAAATAGGACATTGTGAAAACGAATTGTTAGACACATTCAATATATTAATCAATAATTGCGAGGATTGTGAAATACCATCTAAAAGAAATGAGAGGAAACATAAGTGTTTCTCATAGGATGTATCATGCATCCCCCAGTCTTGTTCCAGACATTGTGTACACTTACCATGTGAAGGTGTCTTTATATGTTGTAGAAGTCAGCACAGTTGAAAGACAATGCCACACACATGATCACATTTGTATTCTTCACTCAGTCTGTAGATAAAGTAAATCTCCCTAATAGAAAATAAAGTGTAAATCAAATATCTAAAAGTGGTACATAGTTCTGCATCCCTCCCCCTAACACTATTTCCTAATAGTTTCTTAGCAATAGCTTACTAAGCGTATGTAGCCTCTTTTGTGTTATGTTATAACAATCAAGTGTGAAGCTGAGTCACATACATTATGCATACTCAACCTCTGATGTATGACTTTGTGGATCTGTGATGATGGATCTGTGGCCCAAATCCCCCCCATTCTTGGTCCATACATTGTGTATACTTACCATCTGATGTTGTCTTTAAAAATCAGGTGACGAAGCTATCACAGAAGGTAATGCCAGAGACATATGATGTATAATTTACCTATGATTATAAAATATATATTAGATTTTGATATAGTAATTTCTTGAACAATCCTAACATGTTTGCATGATTCTACTTTCATTGTACTACATGTGTCACATTTTCGCAATGCTCCTATGTAACTTATAGTATTTACCTTTTGAAGTGGCGGTTAATGATGTTGTCTCTGACATTGACCCCCTCGTCCCGGAATAGCCCCTCTACCACTTTGTCGTCCTCCTCATCTCGTTGGAGGGCTAGGGGCACCTGGATGTCCTGCCGCAACCCAGCCTGCTGAGCTATGTTATGAAGGATGCTGCAGGCTATAATGATCTTCGCCGCCTTCCTAGGGCTCTATTGGAGGACTCCTCCAGACCTATCCAGACAACGAAAGTGCATTTTGAGGAGCCCAAACATCCATTTCACTACAGCCCTAGTTTGCCTGTGAGTCTGATTATAGCACTCCTGTGCCTCATCGGTGGGGTTACGTAGGGGCGTAATGAGCCAATTCCAGCTCATGTAACCCGAATCACCTATAAATAATTAAAATTATGAAATGTCAATATTAAAAATACCTAATAAATACTAAGATGAAAAAATAAATTTAAAGAAAAAGAAAATGATACAATGCATTTGTGCATACGAAAATTGCATAAACTCCATGAAATTAAAATGAGGGTTAAACGTCAACATAACCTAGCGAAAATGTCTATGTAATAAACTTTAATTACTCTGCTAGTAACTTTGGAAATCAGCAAACTGCTAAACTGTCGTCTACGCCAGTTATGTTTAAAGAGCTACACCGTCCCTTTAAAAGTATTGTCAAGGCTATGACCTGCTACATATCTGTTTTGAGCTAAAACTAGACATTTGCTGAAAGAGACAAATAAATGGTTAAAGCACATCCTATATCTGCACATATTCACTATGACCTGCTACATATCTGTTTGGAGCTAAAACTAGACATTTGCTGAAAGAAACAAATAAATGGTTAAAGCACATCCTATAGCTGCATATTTTAGCTATGACCTGCTACATATCTGTTTGGAGCTAAAACTAGACATTTGCTGAAAGAGACAAATAAATGGTTAAAGCACATCCTATATCTGCACATTTTAGCTATGACCTGCTACATATCTGTTTGGAGCTAAAACTAGACATTTGCTGAATGAGACAAATAAATGGTTCAAGCACATTCTATACCTGCATATTTTAGCTATGACCTGCTACATATCTGTTCATATAAACCTAGACATTTGCTGAAAGACAATTAAATGGTTAAACATCGTTCTATATCTGCACATTTTGCACATTACACAAACACAACTGTTTGTGAACATTACAGTGGCAATTGTCTAACTTCTTAACCATGTTGTGCACAAGTACTCACTAACGAGCTACCCATGGGGAAACTGTCTGTCCTCAAACTGTTGCCAGAGTGAGGACTGCCTGAGGATACGGGCGTCATGAGTGGCGCCCCCTGAAATTCGCAAACACGTTCATAATTCGCATCCATCTGTCATAAATGAACTGCACGTTCAAACTATGAAAGTGTTTGCGATTTCGGAAGGGACCCTTGGCTGCTGGAGCCTGCAGAGCAATATGGGTGCAATCTATTGCTCCCAAAACATTAGGCATTTCAGCTATTCCATAGAAATCCCTCTTGAGGCGTCTCCAATCGTCCTCATTTTGAGGGAATCCTACAAAAATCCTACAAATTCTTTTCATGGCGTTCAAAAACCTTTCAAAAATTACAGAGAAGGTACCTTGCGACAAGCAAGATATGTACCCCTCTACGGATTGAAAGCTTCCAGACGCCAGGACATGTATGCAACAAAGCATCTTGGACATGCCAGGAATTGCAGTGCGCATACGCTTGCGTTGCTCCAGATAAGGCTTTAGCACATCATAAAGGCTCAATAGCTGCTGTCTATTGAGCCTATATTTGTCAAAAACCTCGGCATCGCTTATGTTATCCAAGGTGAGACTCACCCTGTGAACAGGAGGAGCCCTAATCCTCAAGCGTTCCACATGCTCCTCTTCGAGGTGCCGGGCCCTCCTGAGTCTGTTGTACATAACTTGTCCAACAGCACCAACACAATCTAACTGGGGGTTATCCATATTTGCAGAGCCAAGCAGTACAAACCAAATAGCAGAGTAAACACGAAATGAGTAACAAGGTATGCAAACACACAAAAGCGATTTCATACAATGTCGGTCATCAGGGATGTATTGGCCATGATGTTTGGGTGATATATAGTGCAAAATGTCCAATGGTAGCGTGTTCGTAATGATTGCTGATTCTATACACTTGATCGTTTTTTGTTTTTTTGTGTTTGTTGAAATTTTGTTTTTCCCCAATAAATCGTAATGTTAAAGTGTAAAATATAACATCTACAGTGTATCTTCGTAATGTGTGTTCATATGCGTAACAAATACTTAGTGAACGCAATGTTATATTAAAAACCACACGTCCACACTAACATGATTCAAAGTGCATACTTGTCAATAATGTGTACATAGACATGGCATAGCATCAGATTGATCAATGTTGCTGCAATATTGTTGTAAAATGATAAAGTAACTGCTGATATAAATAATATTATATATAAGTGATTGGCGAGATTTCAATATTTTATGTGTACCATTGAAATCGCATTAATAATAAAGATCTTCCAAACCTCTCGTCTACGTATATTGAATATTGAGTGAGAAACTGATTAAAGGGGACGTAAAGTCCTAATGATAGAATCCCTATAGTTCAAGTTTAGAATGATGTCATCATATTAGCTACATGCCTATCTACTTTCCAAATCTTTGTTCTCTCGTTCTACTTTGCAACATTCTTGTGTGATGATTAAAAAGATAAATGTGTGTCTTGTTGTTGTGTGATGTGTGTTATGTAAATATATGTATATATTGTGATTCTCTCCCACATTTATATGAAGCAGTATAGCATTGTTGTTCCTTCCAAAAAAGCAACAACTAGAATATTTTCTAATGATATATTCAAATTATAGGAAATTCCTAATGGTATATTATGTTTAAATTCTGATCTTAAAGCCATAATTCATCTTTCATGATTCAGACAGAGAATACAATTTTAAATAACATTCCAATGTACTTTTATGATCTAAATAGGTTAATTGGTTATATATCCTTTGTTGAAGAAAGAGCAATGCACATGGGTGAGCCAATCACAAAACACATCTATGTGCAGCCACCAATCATCATCTACTGAGACTATCTAGATATGCTGTTCATCAAAGGATATGAAGAGAATAAATCAAATGATATGATAGATGTAAATGAGAAAACTGTTTAAAATGGCCTACTCTTTCTGAATCATGAAATCTAAAAATGTTTTTTTTTATGTCCGTTTAAATATGTGTTAATTCTTGAAACTGATTTCCTATTGGTGATGATGCAATTGATCGTAATTTATAGTTGATATAATGTAATTTCCTAAATGATATACCTTGTACTGATGTGTAAAACACATAACTACAGTGCCAAATAGTATATTTTGTGATCTATTTGTCATTGCGGGACCTACGCAAGAATGAATAAATTAGCGCACCTTGTAGACCACCCGTATTACGAGTTTAAAAAGATAAAATGATAGCGTGCTTTATGTAAAGAGGCTGGTCACGCGCACAAGCGTATTCCCCATAGAAGTCAATGGAGGAGAGAAATTGAAAGAAAAAAAAATCTAACACTCCTGTTGAGCGCTAAGTGAGTGACATAATGTAATTCTGTGAAAAAGTACATGAAATCGTGATAATTTCATAATTAAAAAATGTTTTGTGTACGTAATCTGCTGTATAATGTTTGTATGTAGCGAATTCTGTATGTATGTGATGATATTTGTACGTACATGTAGCTAAATGAGTGAATGTTCATGTATGTCTATGTGAGTCAATGCAAAATGGGTTTGTGTGCATTTATTGTAGTGTTTGTATGAGTGTAAGTGTACTTTGTATAATATTTTTGAAGTGATTAGTGAAGGTTTTTGGTTGTGATATATCAATAACTACTGATCTTGGATAGCGTTATGGATTTGTGCGTAGATGGGGATTTTTGTTGCGCTTTTGAGGTTTTTTCAAACTTGTAATGCCTGACTTATGGAAATTGATGTGTTATGGGTCATAACGCTACAATTTGAGTCATAACGCACAACTTGTAATCCAGCTGTATGACTTTTAAACTTATTGAAATAAAGAATCCAACATACACATATGCCATAGCACACTATATACTGATAATGCCCCTCTTCAAATCCCTTAAAGAGATATGCACACATATTTTGTGGGCTTTGAAGCACAACAGGTTATTAAAGGGATATGAAACACAAATTATTATTTCATGATTTGGTTAGAGCATATAATTTTAAACAACTTTGCAAGTTATGTCTATTATCAAATTTTGCTTTGTTCTATTATTATCCTTTGTTGAAGGAGCAGAAATACATTACTGGGAACTAGCTGAGCACATCAGATGAGCCTATAACAAGAGGGATATATGTGCAGCCACCAATCAGCAGCTAGCTCCCAGCTATTGAGCCTACATTGGTATTATTTTCAACAAATGGTACAAAGAGAATGAAGCAAATTAGATCACAGAATTAAATTGGAAAGTTGTTTCACATCAATTTAAATAATGTATAATTGTATAAACAACAGATGCATAATAAAAAGACAATGCAAAAGCACTTACTCTGAATTTCATATGAGTAGTAGGTTTGTATCTCTGCCAAATTTCAAAATGAGTTCAATTTTCCAACCCTCTGCATCATATGATATCCATCAGCCAATTACAAAATGCATAAACATATATACTGTGAACTCTTGCACATGCTCAGTAGGGGCTAGTGCCTCAGAACGTGTGCATATGAAATATTGTGCACATTTTGATAATGGAAGCAAATTGGAAAGTTGTTTACAATTGTGTGCTCTGTCTGAATCATTAAACTTTAAAGGGACATGAAACCCAATTTTTTTCTTTCATGATTTAGAAAGAACATAATTTTAAAGAAATTTCCATTTTACTTCTATTATCTAATTTGATCACTCTCTTAATATCCTTTGTTGCTGATTGGGGGCTGCACACAGACGCCTTGTGTGATTGGCTCACCCATGTGCATTGCTATTTCTTCAACAAAGCATCTCTGAAGAATGAAGCAAATTAAATAATAGAAGTAAATTGGATTCTTGTTTAAAATGTTATTCTCATTCTGAATCATGAAATAAATATTTTGGGTCTGATGTCCCTTTAATTTTGACTTTAGTATTTCTAATGCCAATTAACATGCAATCCCTTCAGGCTGTGATGCAACAGCTAAACTTGAAAAATCCTTATTCTGTTTATTGTTAATTGCGCACATTTCATTTTTCAGCTACAAAATCGCAAGATTAAAGTGAAAGCCAATCCTAGCGTTTGTAAAACGCTAAGATTGACCATTGGAGCAAATAAAGGGGACTTCTAGTCATGAAGTATAAAATACTTCATGCGTTCGCTGCACTGAGCTGCTCAGGCAGCCCACGGCAGAACGCTGTTTTGTTAAGAGGTGATTTTTCCACCTCTTAGCAAATAACGTGCACGGCGCCAAGCCAGATTTCCACATGGCTAATGGCTAAGAGGTGAAAACATCACCTCTCAAGAAAAACAGCATTCTGCCGTGGGCTGTCTGAGAACCTCTTGAAACAAATAAATGAGTATTCTGCATGAATAATTTTATACTTCATGAATGAAAGTCCCTTTATTTGTTCCAATGGTGATTGACTTCCACTTTAATGACGCAAATAGCGATTTTTGAGTGGTTTTCGGGAGTTAACAATTTTGAGCTTCATTGGTATTAATGATACAGGCATTTTGGGATTCTGATCACTGGGAAAAACACAATGACAATACCGTTCAGAAATCGTTTTTTTGATCAAACCCATAGTTGGTTGGAGTCAGTAATGTAAAAATAAACATGCATTATTGCATCAGAATTTCCCTTTTGTGTATGTTTAAAAGGACAGGAAAGCTCAAATATTTATTTCATGATTCAGATAGAGAATGCAATTTTAAACAACATTCCAATTTACTTCAATTATCTAATTTGCTTCATTCTTTATATATCCTTTGTTGAAGAAATAGCAATGCACATAGATGAGCCAATAACACGAGGCATCTATGTGCAGCCACCAATCAGCAGCTACTGAGCTTACAGTATTAATATATGCTTTTCAACTAGTTTGGTTGTTTAAAATTGCATGCTCTTTCCATAATCATAAAGAGACATGAAACGCGTATGTTTTTCTTTCAAGTGTTAGGCAGAAAAGCTGTGAAATCTCCACTTCTTGTATTACCTGTTTGACTTCCTAGATTCATTCTAAGAAATCTGCAAATATTTCTATAGTCCCTGAGGGGATTTGCATTATCAGTGAAACCATGTAGGTGTAACTATTATACAAACACAATTCTTGCATGCTCATCACATCTGAGAAACAAGTTACTTTTTCTTTTGTGATTCAGTCAGAACATAAAATTTAAAAAAAGTCTTCAGTTTACTTCTATTCTCAAGTTGACTTTGTTCCCATTGTATTCTTTGTTGAAGAGATACCTGGGTAGGTGTCTGGAGCACTATATGGCAGGAAATAGTGCTGCCATCTAGTGCTCTGGCAAATGGTAAAGATTCTTGCAAAACTGCTGCCATAAAGTGCTCCAGACATGTGCACGCTTCTCAGTTTACATCTCTGCTTTCAAAATAGATACCAAGAGAACGAAGAACATTTCTATAATAGAAGTCAATTAGAAAGTAGTTTAATATCACACGCTGTCTGAATCATGAAAGATGCACGTGCACAATGTGATTGGCTGTTATTCCCTGGCTCACCTAATGCACCTTTTGAACGCTGTACATGATAAGAGGAACATAGTAGCCATTGTTTCTCTAAAAGAAATTGTGTTGCATTTTTTTTTCCTTTAAAAATGCCTGATTCTTTTTCTAAATTAACAAAAAAACTATAGTTTTATCCACTTTAATGTGCCTCAGTTGTGCATTTTATCTGCTGGATTGTTGTTAATTATTTGCAAACATCTTTTTCTTTATTTTGTCATTTGAAAAATATGATTTTGCCAGTAGAAACCACCATCTACCCTGAAAATATGAGTAACAAAGATATTCTCTGTAGAAAAACTATGTAAAGGGAGTCAATAACATTAATTAATCTTCAAAGACACACAGTATCTCTCAGCAACAATTCAGTAGATGTGCCGATGAAAACTGAGTGTCCACAGCGCCTTGTCTTAAAATCACTCCTTTATTGGGGCCATTTAAAAGACATACAACGTTTTGGGCCTTTCAGCATGATTAAGGGCTTAAGGGCCCAAACCATTGTATGTCTTTTAAATTGTCCCAATAAAGGAGTGATTTTAAGATGAGGTGCTGTGGACACTTTGTAAATGTTTATACTAATTAATCTCCCAGTGGGAGGTAAAATCTCCCAGTGGGAGGTAAGTAAGAGACAAAAATTGTGGTTGTGCACAGCCGTAATTAGCCTTTTAATACCTGACTATGTCTATATATAGTTAACATTAGCAGGTCTGCTTTACATGCAGGCTCAGACCATTTATGGACATGTCCTTGGAAAGAACAGGGGATGATTTTATTGAGCAAAAACAGTTTTTTAAATAAAAAAATGAACATGAAGGAACAATTCCCCATTAATGTAATACTCTGCAGTAGGTATAACACGTCATTTGGAATAAAGATTTTATTTCATGATTCAGCATTAAAACATGCAGTTTTAAACAACTTTCTAAAATATTTATATTATATTTTTCTTTTCTTAGTATCCTTAGTTGGAAAGTAGGAAGGTAAGATTATGAGGCCTAGATTTAGAGTTCGGCGGTAGCCGTCAAAACCAGCGTTAGAGGCTCCTAACGCTGGTTTTGGCCGCCAGCTGGTATTTGGAGTCAGTCAGGAAAGGGTCTAACGCTCACTTTTCAGCCGCGACTTTTCCATACCGCAGATCCCCCTACGCCATTTGCGTAGCCTATCTTTTCAATGGGATCTTCCTAACGCTGGTATTTAGAGTCGTTTCTGCAGTGAGCGTTAGAGCTCTAACGACAAAATTCCAGCCGCCTGAAAATAGCAGGAGTTAAGAGCTTTCTGGCTAACGCCGGTTTATAAAGCTCTTAACTACTGTACCCTAAAGTACACAAACACCCATAAACTACCTATGTACCCCTAAACCGAGGTCCCCCCACATCGCCGCCACTCGATTAAAATTTTTAACCCCTAATCTGCCGACCGCCACCTACGTTATCCTTATGTACCCCTAATCTGCTGCCCCTAACCCCGCCGACCCCTATATTATATTTATTAACCCCTAACTTGCCCCACACAACGTCGCCGCAAGCTACTTAAAATAATTAACCCCTAATCTTCCGACCGCAAATCGCCGCCACCTACGTTATCCCTATGTACCCCTAATCTGATAAACCTAACATCGCCGACCCCTATATTATATTTATTAACCCCTAATCTGCCCCCCTCAACGTCGCCGACACCTACCTTCAATTATTAACCCCTAATCTGCCGACCGGAGCTCACCGCTATTCTAATAAATGTATTAACCCCTAAAGCTAAGTCTAACCCTAACACTAACACCCCCCTAAGTTAAATATAAGTTTTATCTAACGAAATTAATTAACTCTTATTAAATAACTTATTCCTATTTAAAGCTAAATACTTACCTGTAAAATAAATCCTAATATAGCTACAATATAAATTATTATTATATTATAGCTATTTTAGGATTAATATTTATTTTACAGGCAACTTTGTAATTATTTTAACCAGGTACAATAGCTATTAAATAGTTAAGAACTATTTAATAGTTACCTAGTTAAAATAATAACAAATTTACCTGTAAAATAAATCCTAACCTAAGATATAATTAAACCTAACACTACCCTATCAATAAAATAATTAAATAAACTACCTACAATTACCTACAATTAACCTAACACTACACTATCAATAAATTAATTAAACACAATTCCTACAAATAAATACAATTAAATAAACTAGCTAAAGTACAAAAAATAAAAAAGAACTAAGTTACAGAAAATAAAAAAATATTTACAAACATAATAAAAATATTACAACAATTTTAATGGCGTCCCTCGAATTCCGATTGGCTGATAGGATTCTATCAGCCAATCGGAATTAAGGTAGGAATTTTCTGATTGGCTGATGGAATCAGCCAATCAGAATCAAGTTCAATCCGATTGGCCGATCCCATCAGCCAATCAGATTGAGCTCGCATTCTATTGGCTGATCGGAACAGCCAATAGAATGCGAGCTCAATCTGATTGGCTGATTGGATCAGCCAATCGGATTGAACTTGATTCTGATTGGCTGATTCCATCAGCCAATCAGAAAATTCCTACCTTAATTCCGATTGGCTGATAGAATCCTATCAGCCAATCGGAATTCGAGGGACGCCATCTTGGATGACGTCCCTTAAAGGAACCGTCATTAGTCGGGAGACATCGGAAGAAGAGGATGGATCCGCGTCGCCTGCTTCAAGATGGACCCGCTCCGCACCGGATGGAAGAAGATCGAAGATGCCGCTTGGAGAAGATGTTTGCCGGTCCGGATGTCCTCTTCTTGCCGGATAGGAGGAAGCCTTTGGAGCACCGGATTATGGATCGCCAACCCCCGCTTGGGTTGGATGAAGATCTTGGAGCCAGGACGGATCGGTGATACCTGGATGGTGAAGACAAGGTAGGAAGATCTTCAGGGGATTAGTGTTAGGTTTATTTAAGGGGGGTTTGGGTTAGATTAGGGGTATGTGGGTGGTGGGTTGTAATGTTGGGGGGGGGGGTATTGTATGTTTTTTTTTACAGGCAAAAGAGCTGAAATTCTTGGGGCATGCCCCGCAAAGGGCCCTGTTCAGGGCTGGTAAGGTAAAAGAGCTTGTAACTTTTTTAATTTAGAATAGGGTAGGGAATTTTTTATTTTGGGGGGCTTTGTTATTTTATTAGGGGGCTTAGAGTAGGTGTAATTAGTTTAAAATTGTTGTAATATTTTTATTATGTTTGTAAATATTTTTTTATTTTCTGTAACTTAGTTCTTTTTTATTTTTTGTACTTTAGCTAGTTTATTTAATTGTATTTATTTGTAGGAATTGTGTTTAATTAATTTATTGATAGTGTAGTGTTAGGTTAATTGTAGGTAATTGTAGGTATTTTATTTAATTATTTTATTGATAGGGTAGTGTTAGGTTTAATTATATCTTAGGTTAGGATTTATTTTACAGGTAAATTTGTTATTATTTTAACTAGGTAACTATTAAATAGTTCTTAACTATTTAATAGCTATTGTACCTGGTTAAAATAATTACAAAGTTGCCTGTAAAATAAATATTAATCCTAAAATAGCTATAATATAATTATAATTTATATTGTAGCTATATTAGGATTTATTTTACAGGTAAGTATTTAGCTTTAAATAGGAATCATTTATTTAATAAGAGTTAATTTATTTCGTTAGATAAAAATTATATTTAACTTAGGGGGGTGTTAGTGTTAGGGTTAGACTTAGCTTTAGGGGTTAATACATTTATTAGAATAGCGGTGAGCTCCGATCGGAAGTTTAGGGGTTAATAATTGAAGGTAGGTGTCGGCGATGTTAGGGAGGGCAGATTAGGGGTTAATACTATTTATGATAGGGTTAGTGAGGCGGATTAGGGGTTAATAACTTTATTATAGTAGCGCTCAGGTCCGCTCGGCAGATTAGGGGTTAATAAGTGTAGGTAGGTGTCGGCGACGTTGTGGGGGGCAGATTAGGGGTTAATAAATATAACATAGGGGTCGGCGATGTTAGGGCAGCAGATTAGGGGTACATAGGGATAACGTAGGTTGCGGCGGTTTACGGAGCGGCAGATTAGGGGTTAAAAATAATATACAGGAGTCAGCGATAGCGGGGGGCGGCAGATTAGGGGTTAATACGTGTAAGGTTAGGGGTGTTTAGACTCGGGGTACATGTTAGGGTGTTAGGTGCAGACGTAGGAAGTGTTTCCCCATAGGAAACAATGGGGCTGCGTTAGGAGCTGAACGCTGCTTTTTTGCAGGTGTTAGGTTTTTTTTCAGCTCAAACAGCCCCATTGTTTCCTATGGGGGAATCGTGCACGAGCACGTTTTTGAGGCCGGCCGCGTCCGTAAGCAACTCTGGTATCGAGAGTTGCATTTGCGGTAAAAATGCTCTACGCTCCTTTTTTGGAGCCTAACGCAGCATTTGTTTTAACTCTCGATACCAGAGTTAAATTTATGGTGCGGCCAGAAAAAAGCCCGCGGAGCGTTAACAGCCCTTTTACCGCCGAACTCCAAATCTAGGCCTGAGTGTGCACGTGTCTGCAGCACTATATGGCAACAGTTTTGCAAGAATATTATACATTAGCAAGAGCACTAGGTGGCAGCACTATTTCCTGTCTTGTAGTGTTCTAGACACATGCACGCTCCCTATCTAGATATGTCTTCAACAAAGAATAACATGAGAACAAAGCAAATTTGATCATAGAAGTCAATTGGAGACTTTTTTTTAAATTCTATGCTCTGTCTAGATCACAAAATAATTTTTTTGGGTGTCATGTCCCTTTAACTCCTTCACCCAATACGATGTATATATACGCCTTGCAGTACTTTGGCTATCGTACTGCACCACGTCTATATACGTTGTTGCTTCAGGAAGCTCTAGCAATCTCGGCTGTTAATTTGCAGCCTCGATCTGGAGCTCCTGAAGCTTCAGGCATCTGCCGCATATGGAGCCGGAGTGCGATCAGTGCTCCGGCTTCATATGAGGGCAGATGCCTGATCGTTACAGACGGTGACACTGTGTGAAGGCGGGAGGCAAGTGGGGGGGTCCAGCAGGGGAGGCGAGAGGGAGAGGGAGGGAGTGGGAGGACCCTACCTACGGAAAAAATATATAAAATGACAGGGAGGGATGGGGCAACTACGCTACAGAAAAGGGGATCTGGGGGTGTGGGGGGCCCTAAAGTAAAGATCGCGGGTGTGGGTTGGGGGGAAACTATGAAAAATATGATACAAATAAAAAAAAAAAACAGACAGCTGCCAGTACCTAAGATGGTGCCTAACAGTTAGAGGGGGAGATTTAGACAGCTGTTTGGGGGGATCAGGGAGCTTGGGAGGTAAAGGGGGATCCTACACTGCAGAAATTATAAAAATATAAAAAAAAAAAGAAAGGAAAAAAAAAAAGGCTTATTTTCAAACTGGCAGACTGTCTGCCAGTACCTAAGATGGGGGTTACCAGTGGAGGGTGGGGGAGGGAAGAGAGCTGTTTGGGAGAGATCAGGGGGTAGTAAGTGTCAGGTGGGAGGCTAATCTCTACACTAAAGCTAAAATTACCCTTTTAAGCTTCCTCTTCACTGCGGGAATAATAGTGTGGTGCGCAGCTGCAATTAGCGGCCTTCTAATTCCCAAAAAGCAATGGCAAAACCATATATGTCTGCTATTTCTGAACAAAGGGGATCCCAGAGAAACTTTTACAAACATGTGAGCCATGATCATTTCTGTGAGAAACCCAAAGTTTGTAAAAAAAATTACTATTTTTTTTTTATTTGATCGCATTTGGCGGTGAAATGGTGGCATTAACTATATCAAAATGGGCCTAGATCAATACCTTGGGTTGTCTACTTAAAAATAAATATAGTTTTGACAAGTAAATAAAAAACAAGGCTCTATTTCTATTTAAATGGAGTGATAGCAAAATTGCTAAAAATGTTCTGCTATTTTGGGCAAGTTTTTGTCTTAAAGTCCCGGCAGTGAAAGGGTTAAACACATTTTATAATACAGTGTCCCTTTAAGCAATGTGTCCATCTCAGACTTGCAGCAATTTTACTAAGGGAGTTGTCAATATCAGACAGTGAGCATTAGAAAGAACTATACAATTGATTCAGATTGTTTTCAGCTTTTACTTAAAGGGACTTTCTCTTGTAATTGTGATAAAACATACAAATGTAATCAAGTTTCCAACTTACATCCATTTTCAATTTTGCTTAATTTTCTTGTTATCCTTTGCTGAAGGAACATTGTCAGCTAGCTGAAAACATCTAGTTAGCCAATCACAAGAGACAAATGTGTGCAGGCACCAACCACCAGTTAGCTCCCACTAGCGTAGGATATGTAAACATCCTTTTTTAACAATGGATACCAAGAGAACAAAGCACATTTGAAAATAGAAGTCACTTTAAAGTGTCTTAAAAATACATGCTCTATCTGAATTATCTATGCAAGTTATTTTTTTACTTTATTATCCCTTTAAAGGGGCATTGTAGACTAGATTTTCTTTGCATAAATGTTTTGTAGATGATACATTGATATTTTCCATCTGGAAGTGTTTTTGAAAAAAAAGTATAGTTTTGCTTATTTTTAACTAACATTTTGCTGATTTTAAGATGCCTAACCAAGCCCCAAAGTTGTAGATGTATACTGATGTATACAGATTCCTGCTCTTTGTGTAATGGGTTTTTCATATGCAGGAAAGGGGGAAGTGTTTGTTCTTTCTGCTTTCTCAGCCCATTTCAGTGGCTGTCACAGCCTAACCTCCTCAACAGTGCTAAACTGGGAGCTTCTAAGTAAGTTTTAAAAGGTTTTATACTGAAAAGTATCTGTGCATAATCATCTTTATAGTAGCGTCTATTACATGCATTTATATAAAAAGTGGTGTATACTGTCCCTTTAAATTGTTTATGCAAAATTTGTTTATGCAAAAAGGAATAAAGATAATTAAGGTGTTTACTGTCCCTTTAAAGGGACAGTAAAGTCATAATTAGACATTCATGATATAGAGCACACAATTTAAAAAAACTTTTAAATTTACTTCTATTATTTAATTTGCTTCCTTCTCTTGTTATTCTTTGCTGAAAGGTTTATCTAGGTAATCTCAGGAACATCAAAGAACCTAGGTTCTAGCTGCTGATTGGTGGCTGAATATATATACCGATTGCCATTGGCTCACCCATGTGTTCAGTTAGAAGCCAGTAGTGCATTGCTGCTCCTTCAACAAATAATGCCAAGAGAATGAAACTAATTTGATAATAGAATTAAACTGGAAAGTTGTTTAAAATTGTATGTTCTTCCTAAATCATGAAATATTTTTTTGGGTTTCATGTCCTTTTAAGCAACTAAATTGTGTTTTTTTTTTTTTTCAATAAAGACATCATTCTAATTTTTTATGTATATTTTTGTGAACACACTGAATGTATACACTTACACAACCTACAATCCATGTGGCCTTATGAGATACCTCTAAAATGTTTTTTGAATAATATCAAAGAGAGTCACTAAAGGTATCATGTCATTATCAAACTGTTACTATAAAGCTCAATAAGCTAGGAGCGACATAAGGGTTTACTTTTTATTGGTGAATTCCTGTGAGTGCCAGTGAGCACCCAGGGCTGAGCATGTTGCAGGGTCATGGGATGTGTACCCAGTCCAGTCCCATTCCGTGTTTTGTATATGTCTAGGGTGATTACATATTCCTGTGCACCCTTCACTTGTTCCCAGTTTGTTTGGATTTGAGAGCTTGCATTGTGTGGCTGTTTTAGGGACCCAGGTTTTGGAAGGGACCTTGACGAGGTACCTGGGCTTGTCCCATTTGGCCAGATGCGGTAACTAACCCTTCCATTTTTGCTTTTAATCTTAGCTGAGAGCTTGTAAGTGAGTGCTGGACTTTCTATGTGTGTTGTATTAATTTGTTTTGTAATTTTCCCTATGGGCCTTGCACCCAGGCCTGTCTTGGGTTAACTACCTGTGACTCTGGGGAAAGCACAGCTTCCTGAGAGTGCCAGTGAGCACTCAGGGCTGAGCATGTTGCAGGGTTATGGGATGTGTACTCAGTCCATTCTGAGAGTGCAGTCCCCTTCCGTGTTTTGTATATGTCTAGGGTGATTACATAAACCTGTGCACCCTTCACTTGTTCCCAGTTTGTTGGATTGAGAGCTGGCATTGTGTGGCTGTTTTAGGGACCCAGGTTTTGGAAGGGACCTTGACGAGGTACCTGGGCTTGTCCCATTTGGCCAAATGCCGTAACTAACTCTTCCAGTTTTGCTTTTATTCTTAGCTGAGAGCTTGTAAGTGAGTGCTGGACTTTCTCTGTGTGTTGTATTTTAGTTTGAATTGTCAGAGCTTTATCACTGGAATGGGAAAACACTCTACCATCCTGACAATTAAAAGTAGGATTGTTCTATAAAAGAACATCTGTTTGAGAGAAAAAAATACACTGCATGAATATAATAATCTATATTTCTCTTTCAGCAATTTAATCAGTATGCAGGCACCAGGATTTAATGCACACCCAGAGCAACAAGGTCACGGCGTGAGTGGAAGTTTGCAGAATCCAAAGAAGTTTAGGAATCAGGACTTTGATATTCTAAGAGATTATCACTTTAAAAAACGCATCTTGTTTAAAGATGAAGTCTTTCCAGCAGACATAAGCATCATTGGTCCTAAACTGGAGGCTGAATTCAATTTGAGTAACATAGTCTGGAAAAGGCCATGGGTGAGTGTATTAATATATATTCTCATATTTCTACTAGTTTATACATTGGTATTATGAAAAGTAAAAAAAAAAATGGTGGTCCATTTTATACTTTTTTTTTTTTAGTACTGCTTGTATGACATATGTAGTCATATATAATTTGTATGGGAAATTAGTTATTTTTTTATTTTTTTACTTATAGAAGTGTCATTGACTTTAATGGCACAATTTAAATAACATGGGTCAATATAAAGAATTAAGAAATACATGTAAATCTAAATTATAATAGGGAGCTGTACTGCATAAATTAGGGCTGGGATGGATGGTAAGGTAAGATATTACAAGGTAATTAGGTATTGGGCCCTGATGATTAAAATTGACAAAATATGACAATATATTCAAATGGTATTTGTCGCAGAAATGAGATTGCCTGTGAAATATTCAGAATGTCCAAAATCAGTGTTTGAAGACAGTGTTGCCGAGAGGAGCTTTACATCTCAGTGGGTGGCGATGTTGGCGATATATTTAAAATAGCATTGCCACCTATGTTGAATGTAATGTAAATGATCCCATTTACACGTCACACACGGATGAACAGCAGCCCACAAGAACTAAAAGACTAAACAACAATGTATTAATTTAACTAGTCTTAAAGCCCGTGTACATGGGTCAAAATGATAGCCCCCAACCCTTCCCACTCACTACCGCTCTAAATAAAAATTATGTAGCGTAGCGGTCCCACCCACTCTTGCCCTCCTCCAATGATGGGCCGCCCATTCACCTCTCTCCTAACCCACCCACACCACCAACAATTGGCACCACCGCTGCCCGATGCAGAATGGGACACAGAGTTTCCCTCTCTGCATCGATACATCTGCCCGTCTGTTTCCGCACTGCCCAACTCGTGAGGCATGCATTAATAACGCAATCTCGCTACTTTTAGCGAGATCCCGGTAGAGAGAACCAGCACCGGCGCTGGTCGTTAAGGGGTAAAGGGCAGGTATGCTTGTCTTGTGCTGCAGGGGTTATCCAGTTGTTTTTTTTAAAGTACAATTTAGTTTTTTGTAAGTACAGTCTTCTTTTTTGTATGAACACTTTTCTTTTTTTGGAAATACAATACAATTTTTTATTTTTTAAGAACTTTTTTTTTTTTTTTGTAAATTATACTTCCAGCATGTGTCAAAACACTGACAAAAATAAATGCTAGTTCCCATTCTACTAAAGGACTTGAGGGCCTCCATTACATATGCAGCGTCGCCGCGCAAAAGCCGGTGACGCCGGTTTTTGCGCTGTTTTGGTATCACATATAAGGCGTAGCATACAAGTTACACCCGTATATTTCACCCGTCGCTCGCAATTTTTACTCCCATAGGCTAACATGGGACCGCGTCGTAAATCGGTATCCAATATCCAACGCAAGGCCTTACGTGGCGAAAATGGAGAAATCTTACTCCATTTTTACCTCACCATAAAAGGCAGCCGTAGCAGGCCTTGCGCTGAGTATGGGAGCACCGTAACTCCCGAAAATGCCTGGAAAAATAAACTAACATCTAATGCATGCGCAATGTCTATCTACCTGTCAACCGCAATCCCCAACCGCAATAACTAATAAAGTGTATTAACCCCTAAACCGCCATAGCCCACATAGCCTATTAAATGTATTAACCCCTTATCTGCCACCGCCAACGTCGCCGCCACTATAATAAAGTTATTAACCCCTATACCTAACTCTAACCCTAATACCCCCCTAACTTAAATATTATTTAAATAAATCTAAATAATATTACTATTATTAACTCAATTATTCCTATTTAAAACTAAATACTTACCTATAAAATAAACCCTAAGATAGCTACAATATAATTAATAATTACATTGTAGCTATCTTAGGGTTTATTTTATAGGTAAGTATTTAGTTTTAAATAGGAATAATTGAGTTAATAATAGTAATATTATTTAGATTTATTTAAATAATATTTAAGTTAGGGGGGGTGTTAGGGTTAGGGTTAGACTTAGGTTTAGGGGTTAATACTTGAATAGGTTAATTGCATTGTGGGCTATGGCGGTTTAGGGGTTAATAATTTAGTTATTACTTGTGGTGTGGGTTTGATGGCGGATATAGGGGTTAATAGTTTAAATAGGCATATTGCATTGTGGGGGGTTGTCAGTCTAGGGGTTAATACATTTAATATTAGTAATGAGAGGGGGGGATTGCGGATATAGGGGGTTTTACGTGTCGGCTTATTTTTGGGAGGCGTGTTAGACTTTTATGGGAGATTTGTTATTTTCTTTACTTTTCTTAGGCGCCGGCAGTTTCTAAAGTGCCGTAAGTCACTAGCGACTCCAGAAATTTGTATTTACGCTTATTTCTGGACATCGCTAGTTTATCCGACTTACGCCACTTAGGAAATGCCGGCGCCATATATGTAATACCCCGATGTGCGAGGTGAAATTACGGGTGGCGCAGGTTTCCGCGCTTGCACCGAAACCTGCGCGGTATATTTGATCGTGCCCGTGATGTCACGTCTGTAGTCTATTTTGCTTTCAATTAAATGTGAAGAAATGGCTGACAAAATAACTATTCCTTACTACATTATTGTAAAAAACAAGGCAGAGCAAGCACTTTAGACATGTTAACCCCTTAAAGGGACAGTCTAGTATTAATTAAACTTTCATTATTCAGATAGGATTTTTAATTTTAATCAACTTTCCAATTTACTTTTATCATCAAATTTGCTTTTTTCTCTTGGTATTCTTAGTTTAAACTAAACAAAGCGCCTTGAGACCCTCACGGGTGATTAGTTTGCGCTTTACAAGTAACCATTAGATAGATAGAACATAGGTAGGCCCATATGCTAATTTCTAAGCCTTTGAGGGCTGCCTCTTATCACATGCTTTTTAAATCTCTTTTCAACACAAAAAGACAGAAAGTACACGTGGGCCATATAGAT
>NW_026511277.1:5000-43472 GCF_027579735.1 Bombina bombina | reverse complement strand
ACATCTGCCCTGTTTGTCGTTTACTCTGGACAGAAGAGAGGTCAAAAAGCTTCGGCAACCTCTCTCTCCTTTTGGCTTCAGAGCATAATACGCTTAGCCTATGAGACTGCTGGACAGCAACCCCCTGAAAGGATTACAGCTCATTCTACTAGAGCTGTGTCTTCCACCTGGGCCTTTAAAAATGAGGCCTCTGTTGAACAGATTTGCAAGGCTGCGACTTGGTCTTCGCTTCACACCTTTTCAAGATTTTACAAATTTGACACTTTTGCTTCTTCGGAGGCTGTTTTTGGGAGAAAGGTTCTACACGCAGTGGTTCCTTCCGTGTAAAGATCCTGCCTTGTCCCTCCCATCATCCGTGTACTTTAGCTTTTGTATTGGTATCCCACAAGTAATGGATGATCCGTAAACTGGATACACTTAACAAGAGAAAACATAATTTATGCTTACCTGATAAATTTATTTCTCTTGTAGTGTATCCAGTCCACGGCCCGCCCTGTCCTTTTAAGGCAGGTCTAAATTTTAATTAAACTACAGTCACCACTGCACCCTATGGTTTCTCCTTTCTCGTCTTGTTTCGGTCGAATGACTGGATATGGCAGTGAGGGGAGGAGCAATATAGCAGCTCTGCTGTGGGTGATCCTCTTGCAACTTCCTGTTGGGAAGGAGAATATCCCACAAGTAACAGATGATCCGTGGACTGGATACACTACAAGAGAAATAAATTTATCAGATAAGCATAAATTATGTTATTTATGTGTTATTATGTGTATATACATATATATTTATGTGTTATTATGTGTATATACATATATATTTATGTGTTATTATGTGTATATACATATATATGTATGTGTATATACATATATATTTATGTGTTACTATGTGTATATACATATATATTTATGTGTTAATATGTGTATATACATATATATTTATGTGTTAATATGTGTATATACAGATATATTTATGTGTTACTATGTGTATATACATATATATTTATGTGTTAACCTTTTAAAGCCGTTATGCCGTTCCATTCCGTCATAATTAGACTGGGCTTTAAAGCCGTTATGACGGAATGGAACGTCATAACTAACGGCTGTCCTGAAGCCTTCTGTGCTTCAGGGATTTAATCGCGGTCTGGAGGGCGTTCCTAGGATTGTAGGGACGCCCCCCAGATGCGATCCAATAATTGAAATCTCGCGATCGTATGCACGATCGCGTAGTTTCAATTTGTCTACATCGGAACAGTTGTTCCGATGTAGGCACTTTAACCCTGTCACGAAAGGGTTAATATGTGTATATACATATATATTTATGTGTTAATATGTGTATATACATATATATTTATGTGTTACTATGTGTATATACATATATATTTATGTGTTATTATGTGTATATACATATATATTTATGTGTTATGTGTATATACAGATATATTTATGTGTTATTATGTGTATATACATATATATTTATGTGTTACTATGTGTATATACTGTATATATTTATGTGTTAATATGTGTATATACATATATATTTATGTGTTACTATGTGTATATACATATATATTTATGTGTTAGTATGTGTATATACATATATATTTATGTGTTACTATATGTATATACAGATATATTTATGTGTTACTATGTGTATATACATATATATTTATGTGTTACTATGTGTATATACAGATATATTTATGTGTTAGTATGTGTATATACATATATATTTATGTGTTACTATGTGTATATACAGATATATTTATGTGTTACTATGTGTATATACATATATATTTATGTGTTAATATATGTATATACATATATTTTTATGTGTTAATGTGTATATACATATATATTTATATGTTACTATGTGTATATACATATATATTTGTGTTACTATGTGTATATACATATATATTTATGTGTTACTATGCTTATATACATATATATTTGTGTTACTATGTGTATATACATATATATTTATGTGTTACTATGCTTATATACATATATATGTATGTGTTACTATGTGTATATACATATATATTTATGTGTTACTATGCTTATATACATATATATATTTGTGTTACTATGTGTATATACATATATATTTATGTGTTACTATGTGTATATACAGATATATTTATGTGTTACTATGTGTATATACATATATATTTATGTGTTAATATATGTATATACATATATTTTTATGTGTTAATGTGTATATACATATATATTTATGTGTTAGTATGTGTATATACATATATATTTATGTGTTACTATGTGTATATACATATATATTTATGTGTTACTATGTGTATATACTGTATATATTTATGTGTTACTATGTGTATATACATATATAATTATGTGTTACTATGTGTATATACATATATATTTATGTGTTACTATGTGTATATACATATATATTTATGTGTTAGTATGTGTATATACATATATATTTATGTGTTACTATGTGTATATACATATATATTTATGTGTTAGTATGTGTATATACATATATATTTATGTGTTACTATGCTTATATACATATACATTTGTGTTACTATGTGTATATACATATATATTTATGTGTTATTATGTGTATATACATATATATTTATGTGTTACTATGCTTATATACATATATATTTGTGTTACTATGTGTATATACATATATATTTATGTGTTACTATGTGTATATACATATATATTTATGTGTTATGTGTATATACATATATATTTATGTGTTACTATGTGTATATACATATATATTTATGTGTTATTATGTGTATATACATATATATTTATGTGTTACTATGTGTATATACATATATATTTATGTGTTACTATGTGTATATACATATATATTTATGTGTTAGTATGTGTATATACATATATATTTATGTGTTACTATGTGTATATACATATATATTTATGTGTTACTATGTGTATATACAGATATATTTATGTGTTAGTATGTGTATATACATATATATTTATGTGTTACTATGTGTATATACAGATATATTTATGTGTTACTATGTGTATATACATATATATTTATGTGTTAATATATGTATATACATATATTTTTATGTGTTAATGTGTATATACATATATATTTATATGTTACTATGTGTATATACATATATATTTGTGTTACTATGTGTATATACATATATATTTATGTGTTACTATGCTTATATACATATATATTTGTGTTACTATGTGTATATACATATATATTTATGTGTTACTATGCTTATATACATATATATGTATGTGTTACTATGTGTATATACATATATATTTATGTGTTACTATGCTTATATACATATATATATTTGTGTTACTATGTGTATATACATATATATTTATGTGTTACTATGTGTATATACAGATATATTTATGTGTTACTATGTGTATATACATATATATTTATGTGTTAATATATGTATATACATATATTTTTATGTGTTAATGTGTATATACATATATATTTATGTGTTAGTATGTGTATATACATATATATTTATGTGTTACTATGTGTATATACATATATATTTATGTGTTACTATGTGTATATACTGTATATATTTATGTGTTACTATGTGTATATACATATATAATTATGTGTTACTATGTGTATATACATATATATTTATGTGTTACTATGTGTATATACATATATATTTATGTGTTAGTATGTGTATATACATATATATTTATGTGTTACTATGTGTATATACATATATATTTATGTGTTAGTATGTGTATATACATATATATTTATGT
Source organism: Bombina bombina (assembly GCF_027579735.1). Classification (NCBI taxonomy): domain Eukaryota; kingdom Metazoa; phylum Chordata; class Amphibia; order Anura; family Bombinatoridae; genus Bombina; species Bombina bombina. The sequence continues at coordinate 39,681 of NW_026511277.1, read as the reverse complement.
GTTACTATGCTTATATACATATACATTTGTGTTACTATGTGTATATACATATATATTTATGTGTTATTATGTGTATATACATATATATTTATGTGTTACTATGCTTATATACATATATATTTGTGTTACTATGTGTATATACATATATATTTATGTGTTACTATGTGTATATACATATATATTTATGTGTTATGTGTATATACATATATATTTATGTGTTACTATGTGTATATACATATATATTTATGTGTTATTATGTGTATATACATATATATTTATGTGTTACTATGTGTATATACATATATATTTATGTGTTAGTATGTGTATATACATATATATTTATGTGTTACTATGTGTATATACATATATATTTATGTGTTACTATATGTATATACAGATGTATTTATGTGTTATTATGTGTATATACATATATATTTATGTGTTACTATGTGTATATACATATATATTTATGTGTTATTATGTGTATATACATATATAATTATGTGTTACTATGTGTATATACATATATATTTATGTGTTACTATGTGTATATACATATATATTTATGTGTTAGTATGTGTATATACATATATATTTATGTGATACTATGTGTATATACATATATATTTATGTGTTATTATGTGTATATACATATATATGTATGTGTTAGTATGTGTATATACATATATATTTTTGTGTTAGTATGTGTATATACATATATATTTATGTGTTATTATCTGTATATACATATATATTTGTGTTAATATGTGTATATACATATATATTTATGTGTTACTATGTGTATATACATATATATTTATGTGTTAGTATGTGTATATACATATATATTTATGTGTTACTATATGTATATACAGATATATTTATGTGTTACTATGTGTATATACATATATATTTATGTGTTACTATGTGTATATACAGATATATTTATGTGTTAGTATGTGTATATACATATATATTTATGTGTTACTATGTGTATATACAGATATATTTATGTGTTACTATGTGTATATACATATATATTTATGTGTTAATATATGTATATACATATATTTTTATGTGTTAATGTGTATATACATATATATTTATATGTTACTATGTGTATATACATATATATTTGTGTTACTATGTGTATATACATATATATTTATGTGTTACTATGCTTATATACATATATATTTGTGTTACTATGTGTATATACATATATATTTATGTGTTACTATGCTTATATACATATATATGTATGTGTTACTATGTGTATATACATATATATTTATGTGTTACTATGCTTATATACATATATATATTTGTGTTACTATGTGTATATACATATATATTTATGTGTTACTATGTGTATATACAGATATATTTATGTGTTACTATGTGTATATACAGATATATTTATGTGTTATTATGTGTATATACATATATATTTATGTTACTATGTGTATATACATATATATTTATGTGTTACTATGCTTATATACATATATATATTTGTGTTACTATGTGTATATACATATATATTTATGTGTTACTATGTGTATATACATATATATTTATGTGTTACTATGTGTATATACATATATATTTATGTGTTAGTATGTGTATATACATATATATTTATGTGTTACTATGTGTATATACATATATATTTATGTGTTACTATGTGTATATACTGTATATATTTATGTGTTACTATGTGTATATACATATATAATTATGTCTTACTATGTGTATATACATATATATTTATGTGTTACTATGTGTATATACATATATATTTATGTGTTAGTATGTGTATATACATATATATTTATGTGTTACTATGTGTATATACATATATATTTATGTGTTAGTATGTGTATATACATATATATTTATGTGTTACTATGCTTATATACATATACATTTGTGTTACTATGTGTATATACATATATATTTATGTGTTATTATGTGTATATACATATATATTTATGTGTTACTATGCTTATATACATATATATTTGTGTTACTATGTGTATATACATATATATTTATGTGTTACTATGTGTATATACATATATATTTATGTGTTATTATGTGTATATACATATATATTTATGTGTTACTATGTGTATATACATATATATTTATGTGTTATTATGTGTATATACATATATATTTATGTGTTACTATGTGTATATGCATATATATTTATGTGTTATTATGTGTATATACATATATATTTATGTGTTACTATATGTATATACAGATGTATTTATGTGTTATTATGTGTATATACATATATATTTATGTGTTACTATGTGTATATACATATATATTTATGTGTTATTATGTGTATATACATATATAATTATGTGTTACTATGTGTATATACATATATATTTATGTGTTACTATGTGTATATACATATATATTTATGTGTTAGTATGTGTATATACATATATATTTATGTGATACTATGTGTATATACATATATATTTATGTGTTATTATGTGTATATACATATATATGTATGTGTTAGTATGTGTATATACATATATATTTATGTGTTAGTATGTGTATATACATATATATTTATGTGTTACTATGTGTATATACATATATATTTATGTGTAACTATGTGTATATACATATATATTTATGTGTTACTATCTGTATATACATATATATTTATGTGTTATTATCTGTATATACATATATATTTATGTGTTATTATCTGTATATAATAGATATACATATATATTTATGTGTTACTATGTGTATATACATATATATTTATGTGTTATTATCTGTATATACATATATATTTGTGTTAGTATGTGTATATACATATATATTTATGTGTTACTATTTGTATATACATATATATTTATGTGTTACTATGTGTATATACATATATATTTATGTGTTACTATGTGTATATACATATATATTTATGTGTTAGTATGTGTATATACATATATATTTATGTGTTAGTATGTGTATATACATATATATTTATGTGTTACTATGTGTATATACATATATATTTATGTAATAGTATGTGTATATACATATATATTTATGTTTTACTATGCTTATATACATATATATTTGTGTTACTATGTGTATATACATATATATTTATGTGTTATTATGTGTATATACATATATATTTATGTGTCACTATGTGTATATACATATATATTTATGTGTTACTATGTGTATATACAGATATATTTATGTGTTATTATGTGTATATACATATATATTTATGTTACTATGTGTATATACATATATATATTTGTGTTACTATGTGTATATACATATATATTTATGTGTTACTATGTGTATATACATATATATTTATGTGTTACTATGTGTATATACATATATATTTATGTGTTAGTATGTGTATATACATATATATTTATGTGTTACTATGTGTATATACATATATATTTATGTGTTACTATGTGTATATACTGTATATATTTATGTGTTACTATGTGTATATACATATATAATTATGTCTTACTATGTGTATATACATATATATTTATGTGTTACTATGTGTATATACATATATATTTATGTGTTAGTATGTGTATATACATATATATTTATGTGTTACTATGTGTATATACATATATATTTATGTGTTAGTATGTGTATATACATATATATTTATGTGTTACTATGCTTATATACATATACATTTGTGTTACTATGTGTATATACATATATATTTATGTGTTATGTGTATATACATATATATTTATGTGTTACTATGCTTATATACATATATATTTGTGTTACTATGTGTATATACATATATATTTATGTGTTACTATGTGTATATACATATATATTTATGTGTTATTATGTGTATATACATATATATTTATGTGTTACTATGTGTATATACATATATATTTATGTGTTATTATGTGTATATACATATATATTTATGTGTTACTATGTGTATATGCATATATATTTATGTGTTATTATGTGTATATACATATATATTTATGTGTTACTATATGTATATACAGATGTATTTATGTGTTATTATGTGTATATACATATATATTTATGTGTTACTATGTGTATATACATATATATTTATGTGTTACTATGTGTATATACTTATATATTTATGTGTTACTATGTGTGTATATATATATATATATATTTATGTGTTATTATGTGTGTATATACATATATATTTATGTTTTACTATGTGTATATACATATATATTTATGTGTTACTATGTGTATATACATATATATTTATGTGTTATTATGTGTATATACATATATAATTATGTGTTACTATGTGTATATACATATATATTTATGTGTTACTATGTGTATATACATATATATTTATGTGTTAGTATGTGTATATACATATATATTTATGTGATACTATGTGTATATACATATATATTTATGTGTTATTATGTGTATATACATATATATGTATGTGTTAGTATGTGTATATACATATATATTTATGTGTTAGTATGTGTATATACATATATATTTATGTGTTACTATGTGTATATACATATATATTTATGTGTAACTATGTGTATATACATATATATTTATGTGTTACTATCTGTATATACATATATATTTATGTGTTATTATCTGTATATACATATATATTTATGTGTTATTATCTGTATATACATATATATTTATGTGTTACTATGTGTATATACATATATATTTATGTGTTATTATCTGTATATACATATATATTTGTGTTAGTATGTGTATATACATATATATTTATGTGTTACTATTTGTATATACATATATATTTATGTGTTACTATGTGTATATACATATATATTTATGTGTTACTATGTGTATATACATATATATTTATGTGTTAGTATGTGTATATACATATATATTTATGTGTTAGTATGTGTATATACATATATATTTATGTGTTATTATGTGTATATACATATATATTTATGTGTTATTATGTGTATATACATATATATTTATGTGTTACTATGTGTATATACATATATATTTATGTAATAGTATGTGTATATACATATATATTTATGTTTTACTATGCTTATATACATATATATTTGTGTTACTATGTGTATATACATATATATTTATGTGTTATTATGTGTATATACATATATATTTATGTGTCACTATGTGTATATACATATATATTTATGTGTCACTATGTGTATATACATATATATTTATGTGTTACTATGTGTATATACATATATATTTATGTGTTATTATGTGTATATACATATATATTTGTGTTACTATGTGTATATACATATATATTTATGTGTTATTATGTGTATATACATATATATTTATGTGTCACTATGTGTATATACATATATATTTATGTGTTACTATGTGTATATACATATATATTTATGTGTTACTATGTGTATATACATATATATTTATGTGTTATTATGTGTATATACATATATATTTATGTGTTACTATGTGTATATACATATATATTTATGTGTCACTATGTGTATATACATATATATTTATGTGTTACTATGTGTATATACATATATATATATGTGTTACTATGTGTATATACATATATATTTATGTGTTACTATGTGTATATACATATATATTTATGTGTTACTATGTGTATATACATATATATTTATGTGTTACTATGTGTATATACATATATATTTATGTGTTACTATGTGTATATACATATATATTTATGTGTTATAATGTGCATATACATATATATTTATGTGTTACTGTGTGTATATACATATATAGTTATGTGTTACTATGTGTATATACATATATATTTATGTGTTACTATGTGTATATACATATATATTTATGTGTCACTATGTGTATATACATATATATTTATGTGTTACTATGTGTATATACATATATATTTATGTGTTAGTATGTGTATATACATATATATTTATGTGTTATTATGTGTATATACATATATATTTGTGTTACTATAGGTATATACATATATATTTATGTGTTATTATGTGTATATACATATATATTTATGTGTTACTATGTGTATATACATATATATTTATGTGTTACTATGTGTATATACATATATATTTATGTGTTATTATGTGTATATACATATATATTTATGTGTCACTATGTGTATATATATATATTTATGTGTTAGTATATGTATATACATATATATTTATGTGTTACTATGTGTATATACATATATATTTATGTGTTACTATGTGTATATACATATATATTTATGTGTCACTATGTGTATATACATATATATTTATGTGTTACTATGTGTATATACATATATATTTATGTGTTACTATGTGTATATACATATATATTTATGTGTTAGTATGTGTATATACATATATATTTATGTGTTATTATGTGTATATACATATATATTTGTGTTACTATAGGTATATACATATATATTTATGTGTTATTATGTGTATATACATATATATTTATGTGTCACTATGTGTATATATATATATATATTTATGTGTTAGTATGTGTATATACATATATATTTATGTGTTACTATGTGTATATACATATATATTTATGTGTTACTATGTGTATATACATATATATTTATGTGTTACTATGTGTATATACATATATATTTATGTGTTACTATGTGTATATACATATATATTTATGTGTTAGTATGTGTATATACATATATATTTATGTGTTATTATGTGTATATACATATATATTTGTGTTACTATAGGTATATACATATATATTTATGTGTTACTATGTGTATATACATATATATTTATATGTTACTATGTGTATATACATATATATTTATGTGTTACTATGTGTATATACATATATATTTATGTGTTAGTATGTGTATATACATATATATTTATGTGTTACTATGTGTATATACATATATATTTATGTGTTACTATGTGTATATACATATATATTTATGTGTTACTATGTGTATATACATATATATTTATGTGTTACTATGTGTATATACAGATATATTTATGTGTTACTATGTGTATATACATATATATTTATGTGTTACTATGTGTATATACATATATATTTATGTGTTACTATGTGTATATACATATATATTTATGTGTTATTATGTGTATATACATATATATTTATGTGTAACTATGTTTATATACATATATATTTATGTGTAACTATGTGTATATACATATATATTTATGTGTAACTATGTGTATATACATATATATTTATGTGTCACTATGTGTATATACATATATATTTATGTGTTACTATGTGTATATACATATATATTTATGTGTCACTATGTGTATATACATATATATTTATGTGTTACTATGTGTATATACATATATATTTATGTGTTACTATGTGTATATACATATATATTTATGTGTTACTATGTGTATATACATATATATTTATGTGTTACTATGTGTATATACATATATATTTATGTGTTACTATGTGTATATGCATATATATTTATGTGTTACTATGTGTATATACATATATATTTATGTGTTATTATGTGTATATACATATATATTTATGTGTTATTATGTGTATATACATATATATTTATGTGTTACTATGTGTATATACATATATATTTATGTGTTATAATGTGCATATACATATATATTTATGTGTTACTGTGTGTATATACATATATAGTTATGTGTTACTATGTGTATATACATATATATTTATGTGTTAGTATGTGTATATACATATATATTTATGTGTTACTATGTGTATATACATATATATTTATGTGTTACTATGTGTATATACATATATATTTATGTGTTAGTATGTGTATATACATATATATTTATGTGTTACTATGTGTATATACATATATATTTATGTGTTACTATGTGTATATACATATATATTTATGTGTTACTATGTGTATATACATATATATTTATGTGTTACTATGTGTATATACATATATATTTATGTGTTACTATGTGTATATACATATATATTTATGTGTTACTATGTGTATATACATATATATTTATGTGTTACTATGTGTATATACATATATATTTATGTGTTATTATGTGTATATACATATATATTTATGTGTAACTATGTGTATATACATATATATTTATGTGTAACTATGTGTATATACATATATATTTATGTGTAACTATGTGTATATACATATATATTTATGTGTTAGTATGTGTATATACATATATATTTATGTGTTACTATGTGTATATACATATATATTTATGTGTTACTATGTGTATATACATATATATTTATGTGTTACTATGTGTATATACATATATATTTATGTGTTACTATGTGTATATACATATATATTTATGTGTTACTATGTGTATATACATATATATTTATGTGTTACTATGTGTATATACATATATATTTATGTGTTACTATGTGTATATACATATATATTTATGTGTTAGTATGTGTATATACATATATATTTATGTGTTAGTATGTGTATATACATATATATTTATGTGTTAGTATGTGTATATACATATATATTTATGTGTTATTATGTGTATATACATATATATTTATGTGTTACTATGTGTATATACATATATATTTATGTGTTATTATGTTTATATACATATATATTTATGTGTTAGTATGTGTATATACATATATATTTATGTGTTACTATGTGTATATACATATATATTTATGTGTTATTATGTGTATATACATATATATTTATTTGTTACTATGTGTATATACATATATATTTATGTGTTATTATGTGTATATACATATATATTTATTTGTTACTATGTGTATATACATATATATTTATGTGTTACTATAGGTATATACATATATATTTATGTGTTACTATGTGTATATACATATATATTTATTTGTTACTATGCGTATATACATATATATTTATGTGTTATTATGTGTATATACATATATATTTATTTGTTACTATGCGTATATACATATATATTTATGTGTAACTATGTGTATATACATATATATTTATGTGTTACTATAGGTATATACATATATATTTATGTGTTACTATGTGTATATACATATATATTTATTTGTTACTATGCGTATATACATATATATTTATGTGTTACTATGTGTATATACATATATATTTATTTGTTACTATGCGTATATACATATATATTTATGTGTAACTATGTGTATATACATATATATTTATGTGTTACTATAGGTATATACATATATATTTATGTCTTACTATGTGTATATACATATATATTTATTTGTTACTATGCGTATATACATATATATTTATGTGTAACTATGTGTATATACATATATATTTGTGTTACTATAGGTATATACATATATATTTATGTGTTATTATGTGTATATACATATATATTTATGTGTCACTATGTGTATATACATATATATTTATGTGTTAGTATGTGTATATACATATATATTTATGTGTCACTATGTGTATATACATATATATTTATGTGTTAGTATGTGTATATACATATATATTTATGTGTTATTATGTGTATATACATATATATTTGTGTTACTATAGGTATATACATATATATTTATGTGCTAATATGTGCATATACTTGAGCATATACATACTGTATATATTTACAGGGAACACTCAGTTCCCATAGACCACAATGTAAAGGCATTTTTCTAATACCCCACACTCACAATTTTTAACCACTAGAAACTGCTCCGTACTGTATTTTTTTCATCAAAAAACAAGACTCTTTATTTTGGGGGTAATTGGGTGACTTTTAATCTGCCACTTATAATGGCTGGTTATTTTTTGTGTGCCTTTAAATGGGAAAAATGTGTCCATTGGGGGCACTCGATAAATTAGCGCTCCACTTGTAATCTAGCCCTTATTGTTTTGGAGACACAACTGCTTGTTAAACCTATTTAATGTTGTTTATCTGACTTCCCATGCTCTGGCCAATTAGGTACAAGCTCTTACACACAATAACCAATCACTGTGCAGCTTTTAGGAGTGTTAGGGTTCTGCTTCTCAGAGACTGGAGGAGGGGGGAACACTACAGTTTTCAGATTAAAATTTCAGGAAAAATCTGACAAAATAAATAATAAAAGTTTTGTTAAAATAATACAAAAGTAAAGATAATGGGGCCGAATGGAGCTTGATGCCCGTGTTTCTAGCGAACCTGCAGGCTCGCCAGAAACAGCCGTTATGAAGCAGCGGTCACAAAGACCGCTGCTTCATAACCCTGTCTGCCTGCTCTGAGCAAGCGGACAGACTTCGCCACAATTCAACCCGATCGAGTACGATCGGGTTGATTGACACCCCCTGCTGGCGGCCGATTGGCTGCGAATCTGCAGGGGGCGGCGTTGCACCAACAGCTCTTGTGAGCTGCTGGTGCAATGCTGAATACGGCGAGCGTATTGCTCGCCGTATTCAGCGAGGTCTGTCGGACCTGATCCGCACTGTCGGATCAGGTCCGACAGACCTTGTTAAATAGAGGCCTTTATGTTAAAAGAAGTTTCAGTATAGGGCTTAATGTGTTTTTTGTTGTTGTGTAGCAACTGCTGGTAGTGGCCCTAGACTAACTTCTGGTAACAACAATTTAGCATCTCTATAATTTGTGTCCCTCTGATGTCATGGTGTGATGTGCAACAAATAATGGAAGGGCTCTCACAAGTTCAAAGGGACATGAAACCCCAAAATTGTCTTTCATGATTTAAAAAGAGCATACGATTTTAAACAACTCTCCAGTTTACTTCTTTTATCTAATTTGCTTCATTATCTTGGCATCCTTTGTTGAAATTGAAATGATACCTAGGTAGTCTCTGGAACTGGAAGCTAGCTTCTGATTGGTGGCTGCACATATATGCCTTTTGTCATTTGCTCACCAATGTGTTCAGATAGCGCCCAGTAGTCCATTGCTGCTCCTTCAATAAAGGATTTAAATTGTAGTTAACGTACAAGGTCAGCCATCTTCACATAGATAATCAGAGAACGAAGTAAAAATAAAGGTCTCTTTGTAAATCTATCCAAGGCTGGAGTTACTTTCTTTTCTGACCTTCAATAAAGGATGCCAAGATAATGAAGCAAAATTGATGATAAAAGTAAATTAGAAAGTTGTTGAAAAGTGCTTGCTCTATCTGAATCATAAAAGAAACATTTAGGGTTTCATGTCCCTTTAAATCTTGGCCTTAGCAAGTTTACTCTTCCTGTAAATTCACTATAATCCTGTTCAGGACACATTTATTAATCATATAAACCATTTTTTGCAGGTGCTCAAATTGATGATCATGTCCCAAAGCGAGCTTCTGCCAGAATCCTTGCACCTCCCGGGGGAAGATCCAGTGGCATCTGGTAACGAGCCAACCATGTATTGTCCCACTACACCCGTTCCCAGGTCCTTTGTTCCCCGCTCCTTGGAGGGAATCCAGCACTGCTGCACCCAAATCATATCCATCACTCACCGTATTGTGTCAAGAGGAAGAGAGGGGATCCACGTTGATTCATTGCACCATCTTGTGCAGCCTAAGGACATTCCGCTAAGCCTTGCAATGATCACAATGAGCTCTGCAACCTCTAATCCTGGAAGTCACTTCTATTAGGCATCTTTATGGACCAGAAATTCACAGTTATGTTGTGTTGGCAAATTGCTTAAGTCGGCATCTGAGATATGTTAACAGAATTATAGCCATTGATGTCTTAATCCCTTCCTTGCCGTAGTTATAGGTACAATATGTTAGTAAAGTATGTCTTGTGCTGTGTATGTGAGCAAGAAGTAGCCCTCTGTTAGTGTACGGATGAAGTAGCTGCCCGTCCCACTCATATATTAATACGGTTCCCTCATACTTGACCATACAGAGTATTTGCAAACACAAGTCTTCCAAAGCAATATCCCTGTAGCTCCCCTACCAGTCACATATGGGCAGTGAGCCGCATGTTTTAGTACTGAGATAGGCAACTGCAGCTATATTCTGGGATGGAGATGGCACTTGCTTTAGCCTTGTGCATATTTGCTTTGCAGAATTGTGTTGGTAAAGACCAGACTGCCTTGCTTTGGAACATAACTCTGTGCTTATATTTTACTATAAGTTCAGCTTATGCTAACAGCATGAACTAGCGGTGCTCACAGCCCCAGACATAGAGTCCTGTGTGAATCAGCAGAAGGCAGATTTATAATCTCTATAAATATGTCACTCTTTGTTTTCAATTGAGGCAAAAAGTGCTGCATGAAACCCAAGCACATATCAGGTGACACAGTTTGTCCAGAGATCAGTGACGCTTGTTCAGATGTCAGTTATAATTAGCACTGTGTGTTCCATTTACTTCTGTAGAGCTAGTGTTTCATTCTTACTTTTCCATCATGTATAGTAGTACAGGTATATATATATATATATTCATTAAAATTATGGGGGGGAGATAAAAAACTGAAATTAAAATCCTCCATGTCTCAAAATTAAATCAATGTAAATATTTGCATAGGAAATTAGCACATCTAGGCAAGAATCCCGCTTGCAAGCGGGGATTCTTGCCTAGATGTGCTAATTTCCTATGCAAATATTTACATTGATTTATATATATATATATATATATATATATATATATACATATATATATATTATATATATATAATATATACATATATATATAATATATACTGTGTGTGTGTATATATATATATATATATATATATATATATATATATATATATATATATATATAAAACGTTAAATGAGCAAGAAAAAAGGCACTTTTATTAAATGTTAAGTTTTACCTTTTTTCAGAGAGTGCCTTTTTTCTTGCTCATTTAACGTTGGATGTTTAATTGAAGTGCACCCTGGAGGCTGCTACACTATATGGAGTGCCTATTCTACTGACTTTGATGTATATATATATATATATATATATAGTGGCTACTGGTTTCAACTTTTAGACAAAAAAGTTACTTGATATTATGGGAACTCATTAATATCCAAACCAAATAACACCAGTGTGAGAATCGCATTTTGGAAAGTGAAGTCACTCAAGTACATAAAAAAGCCCTTTTTTCAATTCTAATAGATCAGAAATCAGGTTCCAAACATGCTTTTATATAATGTTTGGATTTAATCTTTAATTTAAAGGGACACTAAACCCAAAATATTTCAATCATGATTGAGGTAGATAATACAATCTTAAACAACATTCCAATTTACGTCTATTATCCAATTTGCTTCATTCTCTTGATATCCTTTGCTAGCTAGATAGGCTTAGTAGCTGCTGACTGGTGGATGTCTTGTGTAGATGTCTTGTGTGATTGGCTCACCCATGAGCATTGCTATTTCTTCAGCAAAAGATATCTAAAGAATGAAGCAAATTAGATAATAGACGTAAATATCCAGCAGCGTGTGATATAGATAGTTGATTTTCCGCTATTTCAGCCTGAGCATTGGCTAACGCTCTGGACTTCCTGTGCGTTCATTTTATTACTGTTTAAACAACAACAACGTTCCATGCCTTATTCACAATCTAGCAACCTCCTTTTTATTGCCCTTACTGTAGCCCTTACAGTACATGGTATATATCGGGGGCTTTACATTATTGTGTTGGAATGAACATTCTGTCTCATAAACAAAAAGATGTCTCTAATTTCACATGAACAAAGCTCATAATTAGATTCTCTGAATTAATCATTTTGTTATTTTTTTATTCCAACAATTGGTTAGCACAGATTGCAGTAACTGTCTTATATTCAGCTGAGAAATCAAATTTAAAAATAAGTTCTTTCTTACAACATAAGGTTTAGAACACAAGGAGGTTAGTAAGTTTCTATGGCAACAACCCGAATAAAGTTAGTTCACTTGATTTCTGAAAGTCTGGCAATTGGTGGCTGAGTGTAGCACTCATTGATCACTGGGTATTTGTGATAGAAAGGAGACTGTGTATTGGCTAAAGTCATAATGGTAGATAATGTTCTGATTGGATATTTCTCCTGATGTAGTTGTAAGATGGATTATATTCACCATTGTGTCTCACTGATGCACCACCAGAAGAAATACCGCAAAGCATGAATTTCGTACAGTATTAAAGGTCTAATTTCCGATTATAATGGTGTTGGTTTTTACTTAGTTTTGCAGCCAAGAAGCTGAAGAAGTTTTCCAACAAAATAAACCCTCAATAAGTGGATGTTTTTGAGGGAAAATTATGTAGAAATAGATGTACCCTTTTCATAATTCATTGATATTAGGATCATTTCCTGTTGGCGTTCTAAGCGCGGCTCATCTTCATTTGCATTCTAGTAGCAATAAAATCTGCCTTAACTCCTTAAAGGAGCATGCAGCTTATTTATTTTTAAAATGAATGAACTGCCTTCTAAAGTGCTGAACTGAAAGCTGTTCCTTCAACTACATGGTACCTCATGCATGGTTACATAGACCAGGCTGAACCCTGCCCTACAGCAAATGCAGCTTAGATGTTAAATCAGAAATATAATGTGTTATAGGCTCCCTGGTGCAAGGTCACATGACTGGTGCGTTGCATCACCTGAGGTTCCTAAAATCTCCTATTATTAGTCAGCGGATGTGTATTTAGGGAGCAATATAGACAATTCTGCAAATAGCTGTACCATCTTCACAAACATACAGTGACAATTATGCACAAGCTTTAACCCCAGAGTCGTCTAATGAGAACCAGCTACAAATCCAAAGAACAACTAAATAGGATGCAGACTGTATGGGTTTTAGATAAGGCTGCATCTTGTTCAACCCGAGACTAGTAAAGAGAGTAGTAAAGTGCACGAAAAAGGGATACGTAAGGTATTTCAATAGTTATGTCTCAGCCCAATGAAATGGTTGTATAGAAAAAATAGTGTTATAAAGTGCTACATGAAATGTAACTGGGGTGAACTGAGCCAATAGAGAATACCGTGAGTAATTTGCAAGGCTTTATACAGATAAGGGGGCAATATTACAGAAGTGTGGCTTTATACAAGGCTTAATACAGATAAGGGGGCAATATTACAGAAGTGTGGCTTTATACAAGGCTTTATACAGATAAAGGGGCAATATTACAGAAGTGTGGCCTTCTATCAAGCATTATTGAGGGTTTAGCATTCACTATGGTTACATAGCACTCTGAATAGGCAGCAAAAAACCAACACACACAACACAACTGGAGTAAAATGTGCCATTTGCGTTAGTATACACATCAATGAGAATAAAAACTGCATAACTATGAGCATGCAAGTAAATATACCTATAACTGTGCCTATAACGTAGCTTTTCTTGGAGATTGTGTCCCATCTATTTGTGCCATTGCCAGACAATTACTTTCTCCAGGGTAAATAGGTCTGGAGCCCAAGCCTGGACATCCCATACAATAAATGCCCCCACCTGCCGGGATTTATGTCAGAAATAAAAACTACTTAGGATTTACAATGCCAGATATGTTGTACTTCTTTGTAGTAATGGGAAGAAAAAGTAATCTCCTACATTGGAACAAATTGTGACGAGATCCAGATGATGTTGAACCTCTGGCACTGGTTAGCTTGGCCGGTAGTTTCTTTGATCCCATTGCCCTGTACCGTTTAGAACCTGGAAACACTGTGCGTTGACACTACCTTGTTGTGTACATGTTGTAATAGGATTGCTGTGTGCAGTAGGGTTTGTTGTGATGAATGTTCATGTTGTACAGTAATTTGATGAGTTTTGTATTTATTTATTTATTTGATGCTATTGAGGAGGGCCAGAGATATCAAACGAACAAACAAACACTAATAATTTAAGACTTTACATCGATCTCTTTGTCTCCCATTTCTGCTGTGACATTGAGAGCCATACACCGATGTTCTGGTGCTAAGCGTGAGTTGCACTAACTTTGTCAACATGTCTACCCCCCCTCACTTCCGTTCTTGCTTTAACCTTTTCACCACCTTCATCTAAAAGTCAACCACAAAGCCAATGTTCTGTTCACTTGCAATGTGGTTAAGTCAGTGGAAGGGTTAAAGAAGTGGATTCTGCTGTGAATTTTCATTAAAATGTTACTACTAGAAACCTTTACTGCGTGTCAATTATTTTTCTTAAAATGTTTACTACATTTAAGTGATAATTAATCAGAATTAATGATAGCAGTTTTATTTTTCACCACAACCTATTTAGAGCTAGATTACGAGTGGCGCACCAAGGCCTAGATTTAGAGTTGGGCGGTAGCCGTCAAAACCAGCGTTAGAGGCTCCTAACGCTGGTTTTTACCGCCCTCTGGTATTTGGAGCCAGTCATTAAAGGGTCTAACGCTCACTTTCCAGCCGCTACTTTTCCATACCGCAGATCCCCTTACGTCATTTGCGTATCCTATCTTTTCAATGGGATCTTTCTAACGCCGGTATTTAGAGTTGTGGCTGAAGTGAGCGTTAGAAATCTAACGTCAAAACTCCAGCCGCAGAAAAAAAGTCAGTAGTTAAGAGCTTTATGGGCTAACGCCGGTTTATAAAGCTCTTAACTACTGTGCTCTAAAGTACACTAACACCCATAAACTACCTATGTACCCGTAAACCGAGGTCCCCCCACATCGCCGCCACTCGATTAAATTTTTTTAACCCCTAATCTGCCGACCGCCACCTACGTTATACTTATGTACCCCTAATCTGCTGCCCCTAACACCGCCGACCCCTATATTATATTTATTAACCCCTAACCTGCCCCCCACAACGTCGCCGCCAGCTACCTACAATAATTAACCCCTAATCTGCCGCTCCGTAAACCGCCGCTACCTACATTATCCCTATGTACCCCTAATCTGCTGCCCCTAACACCGCCGATCCCTATATTATATTTATTAACCCCTAATCTGCCCCCCTCAACGTCGCCTCCACCTGCCTACACTTATTAACCCCTAATCTGCCGAGCGGACCGCACCGCTACTATAATAAAGTTATTAACCCCTAATCCGCCTCACTCCCGCCTCAATAACCCTATAATAAATAGTATTAACCCCTAATCTGCCCTCCCTAACATCGCCGACACCTAACTTCAATTATTAACCCCTAATCTGCCGACCGAATCTCGCCGCTACTGTAATAAATGGATTAACCCCTAAAGCTAAGTCTAACCCTAACACCCCACTAAGTTAAATATAATTTAAATCTAACGAAATAAATTAACTCTTATTAAATAAATTATTCCTATTTAACTTACCTGTAAAATAAACCCTAATATAGCTACAATATAAATTATAATTATATTATAGCTATTTTAGGATTTATATTTATTTTACAGGTAACTTTGTATTTATTTTAACCAGGTACAATAGCTATTAAATAGTTAAGAACTATTTAATAGCTAAAATAGTTAAAATAATTACAAAATTACCTGTAAAATAAATCCTAAGCTAAGTTACAATTAAACCTAACACTACACTATCAATAAATAAATTAAATAAAATACCTACAATTACCTACAATTAAACCTAACACTACACTATCAATACATTAATTAAATACAATACCTACAAATAACTACAATTAAATAAACTAACTAAAGTACAAAAAATAAAAAAGAACTAAGTTACAAAAAATAAAAAAAAATTACAAACATTAGAAAAATATTACAACAATTTTAAACTAATTACACCTACTCTAAGCCCCCTAATAAAATTACAAAGTCCCCCAAAATAAAAAAATGCCCTACCCTATTCTAAATTAAAAAAGTTCAAAGCTCTTTTACCTTACCAGCCCTGAACAGGGCCCTTTGCGGGGCATGCCCCAAGAAATTCAGCTCTTTTGCCTGTAAAAAAAAACATACAATACCCCCCCCCCACATTACAACCCACCACCCACATACCCCTAATCTAACCCAAACCCCCCTTAAATAAACCTAACACTAAGCCCCTGAAGATCTTCCTACCTTATCTTCACCTCGCCGGGTATCACCGATCGGTCCTGGCTCCGATATCTTCATCCAATCCAAGCGGGGGCTGGCGATCCATAATCCTGCGGCTGAAGAGGTCCAGAAGAGGCTCCAAAGTCTTCATCCTATCCGGGAAG
This sequence comes from Bombina bombina, assembly GCF_027579735.1. NCBI lineage: Eukaryota > Metazoa > Chordata > Amphibia > Anura > Bombinatoridae > Bombina > Bombina bombina. The sequence continues at coordinate 21,586 of NW_026511277.1, read as the reverse complement.
AAGAGGCGATCCAGACCGGCAACCATCTTGATCCAAGCGGCATCTTCTATCTTCATCCGATGAGGAACGGCTCCATCGTGAAGACCTCCAGCGCGGATCAATCTTCTTCCGACGACGTCCAACTGAAGAATGACGGTTCCTTTAAGGGACGTCATCCAAGATGGCGTCCCTCGAATTCCGATTGGCTGATAGGATTCTATCAGCCAATCGGAATTAAGGTAGGAAAATTCTGATTGGCTGATGGAATCAGCCAATCAGAATCAAGTTCAATCCGATTGGCTGATCCGATCAGCCAATCAGATTGAGCTTGCATTCTATTGGCTGATCGGAACAGCCAATAGAATGCGAGCTCAATCTGATTGGCTGATCGGATCAAGATAGTAAAGATTGTACGAATGTATAAGTCTCCAGCGCCAATGAGTAATACTACTTTAGCTCCTATAGGCAAGATCTCTTGACCAGATCTTATAAATGAACATACAATTAGGCTAGAAGGAGCGCTGAGGAAACCTCAAATAGGAATCTCTGCTAAGTAGAGTCAAAGAGGATTCATAGGAATTATACTTTAAAATTGTACATATTTATTTGACAACAATTTTATATTTAAAAACAATGATAATAACCATTGGACGATTTCTAACCTCTAAATAACATCTGTTTACAAGTAATATATCCGGTTACAAAAATTAAATCACAAAATGTTAAATCACAGAAGTGTGTTCGTGAAAAATGTGAAATTCAAAAATACTCAAAAGTACTCAATAATACTCAATATGAAAGAATAAAAATAAAATTAAGCTGGGTACAATTGCTCCAAAAATGTGTCTATTCTTTATAAAAAAGAGAGTGGAAAAGACAAAATAAAAATATAAAAAAATAGGTGTACACCTTTAAAGTCTTAAAGTCAAATTCCTTGTGAGTGGTATTTGTGAAAAATTGTGAATTTGGTGAGATTTGTATATACGTTGTGAAAAGTTAGTTATGAGTGGTTTCCTGTATTAGAATCCAAAAATCTTCTAGGTAATGGTATGTCTCCAAATATATCCTTTTGTGGGGTGCTGTTGGTAATGATTGACTCCTAATGTTCCTAATGTTCCATTATGTCTTCATTATCCTGAATAAAAATAAAAAATATATAGTGCAATAAAGCTACTACAAGTGGCTAAAAATGGTAATATACTCACTAGATAGGGACCTGAGCCGTTATACCAGTGTAAGTCTACGCGTTTCAATCCTACTGGATCTTTCTCAAGACTGGTATGGCTCTGTATACTTTGGAAATGGAAATAGCGCAATTTTGGCGCAAAATTTTTGGCGGTTATTCTTTGGGACCAAATAGCCTATTTAAGACAAGGAAGTATACAGAGCCATACCAGTCTTGAGAAAGATCCAGTAGGATTGAAACGCGTAGACTTACACTGGTATAACGGCTCAGGTCCCTATCTGGTGAGTATATTACCATTTTAAGCCACTTGTAGTAGCTTTATTGCACTATATATTTCTCCTGTTAAGTGTGGTCAGTCCACGGGTCATCATTACTTCTGGGATATTAACTCCTCCCCAACAGGAAGTGCAAGAGGATTCACCCAGCAGAGCTGCTATATAGCTCCTCCCCTCTACGTCACCCCCAGTCATTCTCTTGCACCCAACGAATAGATAGGATGTGTGAGAGGACTGTGGTGATTATACTTAGTTTTATACCTTCAATCAAAAGTTTGTTATTTTATAATAGCACCGGAGTGTGTTATTCCTTCTCTGGTAGAATTTGAAGAAGAATCTACCTGAGTTTTTTCTATGATTTTAGCCGGCGTAGTTATGATCATATTGCTGTTTCTCGGCCATCTGAGGAGAGGTAAACTTCAGATCAGGGGACAGCGGGCAGATTAATCTGCAAGAGGTATGTAGCAGCTTATTATTTTCTGACAATGGAATTGATGAGAAAATTCTGCCATACCGATATAATGTAAACTCAGCCTTAAATGCAGTAGCAGCAACTGGTATCAGGCTGTCATGTATGTATATTTTACACTTCAGTATTCTGGGGAATGGCACTTCACTGGAATTATACTGTATGCATAAAACTTTAGCCTAATTTGCAGGGACTAGCAACAGGCTTTTTAATAACACTTTATTTATGTTAAACGTTTTTTGCTGGCATGTAAAATCGTTTAATTTTCTGAGGTACTGGGTGAAAAAATGTTTTGGGCACTATTTTTTCCACTTGGCAGTCGTTTTTATTTAATTTATGACAGTTTACTGATCTCTCTCACTGTTGTGTATGAGGGGGAGGGGCCTTTTTTGGCGCTTTTGCTACGCATCAAAAAATTCAGTCAGAAGTTTATTGTCTTCCCTGCGTGATCCGGTTCATCTCTACAGAACTCAGGGGTCTTCAAAACTTGTTTTGAGGGAGGTAATCACTCACAGCAGAGCTGTGAGATTGTAGTTGACTGATAAAAAACGTTTATTTCTGTATTTTTTTTCTGCTATCAGGGTTAGTTATCCTTTGCTAATGGGAGCAATCCTTTGCTAAAATTGTGTTTTTTACAAAGATTTAATGCTATAACTTTTCAGTTTATCAATTTTCAACTGTCATAACTTTTTCTGTGCTTCTTATAGGCACAGTACGTTTTCATATTATAGTAAATTACTTGAAAAGTATTTCCAAGTTGCTAGTTTATTTGCTAGTGTGTTAAACATGTCTGATTCAGAGGAAGATATCTGTGCTATATGTGCTAAAGCCAAAGTGGAGCCCAATAGAAATTTATGTACTAACTGCATTGATGCTACTTTAAATAAAAGTCAATCTGTACAAATTGAACATATTTCACCAAACAACGAGGGGAGAGTTATGCCGACTAACTCGCCTCACGTGTCAGTACCTGCATCTCCCGCTCGGGAGGTGCGTGATATTGTAGCGCCGAGTACATCTGGGCGGCCATTACAAATCACATTACAGGATATGGCTACTGTTATGACTGAAGTGAGAACAGAGTGCGCTGATAATATTAGGGCCATGTCAGACACTGCGTCACAATTTGCAGAACATGAGGACGGAGAGCTTCATTCTGCGGGTGACGGTTCTGATCCAAACAGACTGGATTCAGATATTTCAAATTTTAAATTTAAGCTAGAAAACCTCCGTGTATTACTAGGGGAGGTGTTAGCGGCTCTGAATGATTGTAACACAGTTGCAATACCAGAGAAATTGTGTAGGTTGGATAAATATTTTGCGGTACCGTCGAGTACTGACGTTTTTCCTATACCTAAGAGACTTACTGAAATTGTTACTAAGGAGTGGGATAGACCTGGTGTGCCGTTCTCACCCCCTCCAATATTTAGAAAGATGTTTCCAATAGACGCCACCACACGGGACTTATGGCAAACGGTCCCTAAGGTGGAGGGAGCAGTTTCTACTTTAGCTAAGCGTACCACTATCCCGGTGGAGGATAGCTGTGCCTTTTCAGATCCAATGGATAAAAAGTTAGAGGGTTACCTTAAGAAAATGTTTGTTCAACAAGGTTTTATATTGCAACCTCTTGCATGCATTGCGCCTGCCACGGCTGCAGCAGCATTTTGGTTTGAGTCTCTGGAAGAGACACTTGAATCAGCTCCATTAGATGAGATTACACACAAGCTTAAAGCCCTTAAGTTAGCTAACTCGTTTATTTCGGATGCCGTAGTACATTTAACTAAACTTACGGCTAAGAATTCCGGATTCGCCATTCAGGCGCGCAGAGCACTGTGGCTAAAATCCTGGTCAGCTGATGTTACTTCTAAATCTAAATTGCTTAATATTCCTTTCAAAGGGCAGACCTTATTCGGGCCCGGGTTGAAAGAAATTATCGCTGACATTACAGGAGGTAAAGGCCATGCCCTGCCTCAAGACAGAGCCAAACCTAAGGCTAGACAGTCTAATTTTCGTTCCTTTCGTAATTTCAAAGCAGGAGCAGCATCAACTTCCTCTGCACCAAAACAGGAAGGAGCTGTTGCTCGCTACAGACAAGGCTGGAGACCTAACCAGTCCTGGAACAAGGGCAAGCAGGCCAGGAAACCTGCTGCTGCCCCTAAGACAGCATGAATCGAGGGCCCCCGATCCGGGAACGGATCTAGTGGGGGGCAGACTTTCTCTCTTCGCCCAGGCTTGGGCAAGAGATGTCCAGGATCCCTGGGCGTTAGAGATCATATCTCAGGGATACCTTCTGGACTTCAAATCCTCCCCCCCAAGAGGGAGATTTCATCTGTCAAGGTTGTCAACAAACCAAATAAAGAAAGAGGCGTTTCTACGCTGCGTACAAGATCTTTTATTAATGGGAGTGATCCATCCGGTTCCGCGGTCGGAACAAGGACAAGGGTTTTACTCAAATCTGTTTGTGGTTCCCAAAAAAGAGGGAACTTTCAGGCCAATCTTGGATTTAAAGATCCTAAACAAATTCCTAAGAGTTCCATCGTTCAAAATGGAAACTATTCGGACAATTTTACCCATGATCCAAAAGGGTCAGTACATGACCACAGTGGATTTAAAGGATGCTTACCTTCACATACCGATTCACAAAGATCATTACCGGTATCTAAGGTTTGCCTTTCTAGACAGGCATTACCAGTTTGTAGCTCTTCCATTCGGATTGGCTACGGCTCCAAGAATCTTCACAAAGGTTCTGGGTGCTCTTCTGGCGGTACTAAGACCGCGAGGAATTTCGGTAGCTCCGTACCTAGACGACATTCTGATACAAGCTTCAAGCTTTCAAACTGCCAAGTCTCATACAGAGTTAGTACTGGCATTTCTAAGGTCGCATGGATGGAAGGTGAACGAAAAGAAGAGTTCTCTCTTTCCACTCACAAGAGTTCCCTTCTTGGGGACTCTTATAGATTCTGTAGAAATGAAGATTTACCTGACAGAAGACAGGTTAACAAAGCTTCAAAATGCATGCCGTGTCCTTCATTCCATTCAACACCCGTCAGTAGCTCAATGCATGGAGGTGATCGGCTTAATGGTAGCGGCAATGGACATAGTACCCTTTGCACGCCTACATCTCAGACCGCTGCAATTGTGCATGCTAAGTCAGTGGAATGGGGATTACTCAGACTTGTCCCCTACTCTGAATCTGGATCAAGAGACCAGAAATTCTCTTCTATGGTGGCTTTCTCGGCCACATCTGTCCAGGGGGATGCCATTCAGCAGGCCGGACTGGACAATTGTAACAACAGACGCCAGCCTACTAGGTTGGGGCGCTGTCTGGAATTCTCTGAAGGCTCAGGGACAATGGAATCAGGAGGAGAGTCTCCTACCAATAAACATTCTGGAATTGAGAGCAGTTCTCAATGCCCTTCTGGCTTGGCCCCAGTTAACAACTCGGGGGTTCATCAGGTTTCAGTCGGACAACATCACGACTGTAGCTTACATCAACCATCAGGGAGGGACAAGAAGCTCCCTAGCAATGATGGAAGTATCAAAGATAATTCGCTGGGCAGAGTCTCACTCTTGCCACCTGTCAGCAATCCACATCCCGGGAGTGGAGAACTGGGAGGCGGATTTCTTAAGTCGTCAGACTTTTCATCCGGGGGAGTGGGAACTTCATCCGGAGGTCTTTGCCCAAATACTTCGACGTTGGGGCAAACCAGAGATAGATCTCATGGCGTCTCGACAGAATGCCAAGCTTCCTCGTTACGGGTCCAGATCCAGGGATCCGGGAGCGGTTCTGATAGATGCTTTGACAGCACCTTGGACCTTCGGGATGGCTTATGTGTTTCCACCCTTCCCGATGCTTCCTCGATTGATTGCCAGAATCAAACAGGAGAGAGCATCAGTGATTCTAATAGCGCCTGCATGGCCACGCAGGACTTGGTATGCAGATCTAGTGGACATGTCATCCTGTCCACCTTGGTCTCTACCTCTGAAACAGGACCTTCTGATCCAGGGTCCCTTCAAACATCAAAATCTAATTTCTCTGAAGCTGACTGCTTGGAAATTGAACGCTTGATTTTATCAAAACGTGGTTTTTCTGAGTCAGTTATTGATACCTTAATACAGGCTAGGAAGCCTGTTACCAGAAAGATTTACCATAAGATATGGCGCAAATACTTATATTGGTGCGAATCCAAGAGTTACTCATGGAGTAAGGTTAGGATTCCGAGGATATTGTCCTTTCTACAAGAAGGTTTAGAAAAGGATTTATCCGCTAGTTCCTTAAAGGGACAGATTTCAGCTCTGTCCATTCTTTTACACAAACGTCTGTCAGAAGTTCCGGACGTTCAAGCCTTTTGTCAGGCTTTAGCTAGGATCAAGCCTGTGTTTAAAACTGTTGCTCCACCATGGAGTTTGAACTTAGTTCTTAATGTTTTACAGGGTGTTCCGTTTGAACCCCTTCATTCCATTGATATCAAGCTGTTATCTTGGAAAGTTCTATTTTTAATGGCGATTTCCTCGGCTCGAAGAGTCTCTGAGTTATCCGCCTTACATTGTGATTCTCCTTATCTGATTTTTCATTCAGACAAGGTAGTTCTGCGTACTAAACCTGGGTTCCTACCTAAGGTGGTCACTAACAGGAATATCAATCAAGAGATTGTGGTTCCATCTTTGTGTCCTAATCCTTCTTCGAAGAAGGAACGTCTGCTACACAATCTAGATGTAGTCAGTGCCCTGAAATTTTATCTACAGGCAACTAAGGATTTTCGACAAACGTCTTCCCTGTTTGTCGTTTATTCTGGTCAGAGGAGAGGTCAAAAAGCTTCGGCTACCTCTCTCTCTTTTTGGCTTCGTAGCATAATTCGGTTAGCCTATGAGACTGCTGGACAGCAGCCTCCTGAAAGAATTACAGCACATTCTACTAGAACTGTGGCTTCCACTTGGGCCTTTAAGAATGAGGCTTCTGTTGAACAGATTTGCAAGGCTGCAACTTGGTCTTCTCTTCATACTTTTTCCAAATTTTACAAATTTGACACTTTTGCTTCTTCGGAGGCTGTTTTTGGGAGAAAGGTTCTTCAGGCAGTGGTTCCTTCCGTATAAAGAGCCTGCCTGTCCCTCCCGTCATCTGTGTACTTTAGCTTTGGTATTGGTATCCCAGAAGTAATGATGACCCGTGGACTGACCACACTTAACAGGAGAAAACAAAATTTATGCTTACCTGATAAATTCCTTTCTCCTGTAGTGTGGTCAGTCCACGGCCCGCCCTGTTTTTTATGGCAGGTAAAAAAAATTTGAATTATACTCCAGTCACCACTACACCCTTTGGCTTCTCCTTTCTCGTTGGTCCTTGGTCGAATGACTGGAGGTGACGTAGAGGGGAGGAGCTATATAGCAGCTCTGCTGGGTGAATCCTCTTGCACTTCCTGTTGGGGAGGAGTTAATATCCCAGAAGTAATGATGACCCGTGGACTGACCACACTACAGGAGAAAGGAATTTATCAGGTAAGCATAAATTTTGTTTTTTATTTTTATTCAGGATAATGAAGACATAATGGAACATTAGGAGTCAATCATTGCCAACAGCACCCCACAAAAGGATATATTTGGACACATACCATTACCTAGAAGATTTTTGGATTCTAATACAGGAAACCACTCATAACTAACTTTTCACAACGTATATACAAATCTCACCAAATTCACAATTTTTCACAAATACCACTCACAAGGAATTTGACTTTAAGACTTTAAAGGTGTACACCTATTTTTATTTTGTCTTTTCCACTCTTTTTTTTATAAAGAATAGACACATTTTTGGAGCAATTGCACCCAGCTTAATTTTATTTTTATTCTTTCATATTGAGTATTATTGAGTACTTTTGAGTATTTTTGAGTATTTTTGAATTTCACATTTTTCCATTTTTCACGAACACACTTCTGTGATTTAACATTTTGTGATTTAATTTCTCTTGTTAAGTGTAGTCAGTCCACGGGTCATCCATTACTTATGGAATATATCTCTTCCTAACAGGAAGCTGCAAGAGGATCACCCAGCAGAGCTGCTACATAGCTCCTCCCCTCACATGTCATATTCAGTCATTCTCTTGCAGCCTAACTAGATAGGTCGCTGTGAGAGGTCTGTGGTGTTTTTTAACTTAGTTTATTTCTACAATCAAAAGTTTGTTATTTTAAATGGCACCGGAGTGTGCTGTTTATTCTCAGGCAGCATTAGAAGAAGAATCTGCCTGCGTTTTCTATGATCTTAGCAGACGTAACTAAGATCCACTGGCTGTTCTCATCTGAGGAGTGAGGTAACTTCAGAGAAGGGGAATAGCATGCAGGGCCCCCCTGCAAATGAGGTATGTGCAGTAATTATTTTTCTGAGGAATGGAATTTACTGAGAAAATACTGCTGATACCAATGTAAAGTAAGTTCAGCCTTAAATGCAGTGATAGCGACTGGTATTAGGCTGATGAGTGTGTGTACACTGAGGGTATTTTTCTAAGGAATGGAATTGACTCTGAAAATACTGTTAATATTGAAATAATGTATGAGCCTTAACTGCAGTAAAAGCGACTGGTAGCAGGCTTATTAATAACAATTCATAACTTTTCAAATGTATGTTTAAAACGTTTACTGGCATGTTAATCGTTTTTTGTGAGGTACTTGGTGATAAAACTTATTGGGGCATGATTTTACCACATGGCCATCTTTGTTTTCTGCATAGAAACAGTTTTCTGAGCTTCCCCACTGTTGTAATATGAGTGGGAGGGGCCTATTTTAGCGCTTTTTTGCGCAGTAAAAATTCAGTCACAATCTGTCTACTTCATCCTCCATGATCCAGATCGTCTCTAGAGAGCTCAGGGGTCTTCAAAATTCATTTTGAGGGAGGTAATCAGTCACAACAGACCTGTGACAGTGTGTTTTGACTGTGAGAAAAACGTTAATTATTAAATTGTTAATCTGTTTTTGGGTATTAAGGGGTTAATCATCCATTTGCTGGTGGGTGCAATCCTTTGCTAACTTAATACATTTACTGTGAAAAATTGGTTGCTATAACTATTTTGGTTCATTGTTATTTCAACTGTGACAGCTTTTTGTGCTTCTTAAAGGCACAGTAGCACTTTTTTATATTGCTTGTAAATTTATTTAGAAAAGTATTTCCAAGCTTACTAGTCTCATTGCTAGTCTGTTTAAACATGTCTGACACAGATGAATCTCTTTGTTCACTATGTTTAAAGGCCAATGTGGAGCCCAATAGAAATGTATGTACTAATTGCATTGATGCTACTTTAAATAAAAGTCAATCTTTACATGTAAAGAAATTATCACCAGACAACGAGGGGGAAGTTATGCCGACTAACTCTTCTCACGTGTCAGTACCTTCGCCTCCCGCTCAGGAGGTGCGTGATTTTGTGGCGCCAAGTACATCAGGGAGGCCCTTACAAATCACTTTGCAAGACATGGCTACTGTTATGACAGAAGTATTATCTAAATTGCCAGAATTAAGAGGCAAGCGTGATAGCTCTGGGTTAAGGACAGAGCGCGCGGATGAGGTGAGAGCCATGTCAGATACTGCGTCACAGTTTGCAGAACGTGAAGACGGAGAGCTTCATTCTGTGGGTGACGGATCTGATCCAGGGAGACTGAATTCAGAGATTTCTAATTTTAAATTTAAGCTTGAGAACCTCCGCATATTGCTAGGGGAGGTATTAGCGGCTCTGAATGATTGTAACACGGTTGCAATTCCAGAACAATTATGTAGGTTGGATAGATACTATGCGGTACCGGTGTGTACTGACGTGTTTCCTATACCTAAAAGGCTTACAGAGATTATTAGCAAGGAGTGGGATAGACCTGGTGTGCCCTTTTCCCCTCCTCCCATATTTAGGAAAATGTTTCCTATAGACACCACCACACGAGACTTATGGCAGACGGTCCCTAAGGTGGAGGGAGCAGTTTCTACTTTAGCTAAGCGTACCACTATCCCGGTGGAGGATAGTTGTGCCTTTTCAGATCCAATGGATAAGAAATTAGAGGGTTACCTTAAGAAAATGTTTGTTCAACAAGGTTTTATCTTACAGCCCCTTGCATGCATTGCGCCTGTCACTGCTGCGGCGGCATTCTGGTATGAGTCTCTGGAAGAGGCCATTCGCACAGCTCCATTGGATGAAATTATGAACAAGCTTAAAACACTTAAGCTAGCTAACGCATTTGTTTCTGATGCCGTCGTACATTTAACCAAACTTACGGCTAAGAACTCCGGATTCGCCATCCAAGCGCGCAGAGCGCTATGGCTTAAATCCTGGTCAGCTGACGTGACTTCTAAATCTAAATTGCTTAATATTCCTTTCAAAGGGCAGACCTTATTCGGGCCCGGCTTGAAAGAAATTATAGCTGACATTACGGGAGGTAAGGGCCATGCTCTACCTCAGGACAGGGCCAAATCAAAGGCCAAACAGTCTAATTTTCGTGCCTTTCGTAACTTCAAGGCTGGAGCAGCATCAACTTCCTCCGCTCCAAAACAGGAAGGAGCTGTTGCTCGTTACAGGCAGGGCTGGAAAGTTAACCAGTCCTGGAACAAGGGCAAGCAGGCCAAGAAACCTGCTGCTGCCTCCAAGACAGCATGAAGAGAGGGCCCCCTATCCGGAAACGGATCTAGTGGGGGGCAGACTTTCTCTCTTCGCCCAGGCTTGGGCAAGAGATGTCCAGGATCCCTGGGCGTTGGAGATCATATCTCAGGGATATCTCCTGGACTTCAAAACTTTTCCTCCACAAGGGAGATTTCATCTTTCAAGGTTATCAGCAAACCAAATAAAGAAAGAGGCGTTTCTACGCTGTGTACAAGACCTTTTACTAATGGGGGTGATCCACCCAGTTCCGCGGACGGAACACGGGCAGGGATTTTATTCAAATCTATTTGTGGTTCCCAAGAAAGAGGGAACCTTCAGACCAATCTTGGACTTAAAAATCCTAAACAAATTTCTAAGAGTTCCATCATTCAAAATGGAAACTATTCGAACCATCCTTCCCATGATCCAAGAGGGTCAGTACAAGACCGCAGTGGATTTAAAGGATGCCTACCTTCACATACCGATTCACAAGGATCATTATCGGTACCTAAGATTTGCTTTCCTAGACAGGCATTACCAGTTTGTAGCTCTTCCCTTCGGATTAGCTACGGCTCCAAGAATCTTTACAAAAGTTCTGGGCTCACTTCTGGCGGTACTAAGACCGCGAGGCATAGCGGTGACTCCGTACCTAGACGACATTCTGATACAAGCGTCAAGTTTTCAAACTGCCAAGTCTCATACAGAGATAGTTCTGGCATTTCTGAGGTCGCATGGGTGGAAGGTGAACGTGGAAAAGAGTTCTCTATTACCACTTACAAGAGTTCCCTTTCTAGGGACTCTTATAGATTCTGTAGAGATGAAAATTTACCTGACAGAGGCCAGGTTATCAAAACTTCTAATTGCTTGCCGTGTCCTTCATTCCATTCCACACCCGTCAGTAGCTCAGTGCATGGAAGTAATCGGCTTAATGGTAGCGGCAATGGACATAGTACCATTTGCACGCCTGCATCTCAGACCGCTGCAATTGTGCATGCTAAGTCAGTGGAACGGGGATTACTCAGATTTGTCCCCCCTACTAAGTCTGGATCAAGAGACCAGAGATTCTCTTCTATGGTGGCTCTCTCGGCCACATCTGTCCAAGGGGATGACCTTTCGCAGGCCAGATTGGACGATTGTAACAACAGACGCCAGCCTTCTAGGCTGGGGCGCAGTCTGGAACTCCCTGAAAGCTCAGGGATTATGGACTCAGGAGGAGAAACTCCTCCCAATAAATATTCTGGAATTAAGAGCAATATTCAATGCTCTCCTAGCTTGGCCTCAGTTAGCAACTCTGAGGTTCATCAGATTTCAGTCGGACAACATCACGACTGTGGCTTACATCAACCATCAAGGGGGAACCAGAAGTTCCCTAGCGATGTTGGAAGTCTCAAAGATAATTCGCTGGGCAGAGTCTCACTCTTGCCACCTGTCAGCGATTTACATCCCAGGCGTAGAGAACTGGGAGGCGGATTTTCTAAGTCGCCAGACTTTTCATCCGGGGGAGTGGGAACTTCATCCGGAGGTCTTTGCTCAACTGATTCTTCGTTGGGGCAAACCAGATCTGGATCTCATGGCGTCTTGCCAGAACGCCAAGCTTCCTTGTTACGGATCCAGGTCCAGGGACCCGGGAGCGGTGCTGATAGATGCTCTGACAGCCCCTTGGGTTTTCAACATGGCTTATGTGTTTCCACCATTCCCGATGCTTCCTCGTTTGATTGCCAAGATCAAACAGGAGAGAGCTTCAGTGATTCTGATAGCGCCTGCGTGGCCACGCAGGACCTGGTATGCAGACCTAGTGGACATGTCGTCCTGTCCACCGTGGTCTCTGCCTCTGAGACAGGACCTTCTAATTCAGGGTCCTTTCAAACATCCAAATCTAATTTCTCTGAGGCTGACTGCATGGAGATTGAACGCTTGATTCTATCAAAGCGTGGCTTCTCGGAGTCGGTTATTGATACCTTAATACAGGCTAGGAAGCCTGTTACCAGAAAAATTTACCATAAGATATGGCGTAAATATTTATATTGGTGCGAATCCAAGAGTTACTCATGGAGTAAGGTTAGGATTCCTAGGATATTGTCTTTTCTACAAGAGGGTTTAGAAAAGGGCTTATCTGCTAGTTCGTTAAAGGGGCAGATTTCTGCTCTGTCTATTCTTCTACACAAACGTCTGGCTGAAGTTCCAGACGTTCAGGCTTTTTGTCAGGCTTTAACTAGGATTAAGCCTGTGTTTAAGACTGTTGCTCCGCCGTGGAGCTTAAACTTAGTTCTTAATGTTCTTCAAGGCGTTCCATTTGAACCCCTTCATTCCATTGATATCAAGCTGTTATCCTGGAAGGTTTTGTTTTTGATGGCTATTTCCTCGGCTCGAAGAGTCTCTGAGTTATCTGCCTTACATTGTGATTCTCCTTATCTGATTTTTCATTCAGACAAGGTAGTTCTGCGTACTAAACCTGGGTTCTTACCTAAGGTAGTTACTAACAGGAATATCAATCAAGAGATTGTTGTTCCATCACTGTGTCCTAACCCTTCTTCAAAGAAGGAACGACTTTTGCATAATTTGGACGTAGTCCGTGCCCTGAAGTTCTATTTGCAGGCAACTAAAGATTTTCGTCAAACTTCTTCCCTGTTTGTCGTTTACTCTGGACAGAGAAGAGGTCAAAAGGCTTCGGCTACCTCTCTCTCTTTTTGGCTTCGTAGCATAATACGTTTAGCCTATGAGACTGCTGGACAGCAGCCTCCTGAAAGGATTACAGCTCATTCTACTAGAGCTGTGGCTTCCACCTGGGCCTTTAAAAATGAGGCCTCTGTTGAACAGATTTGCAAGGCTGCGACTTGGTCTTCGCTTCACACCTTTTCAAAATTTTACAAATTTGACACTTTTGCTTCTTCGGAGGCTATTTTTGGGAGAAAGGTACTTCAGGCAGTGGTTCCTTCTGTTTAATGTTCCTGCCTTGTCCCTCCCTTCATCCGTGTACTTTAGCTTTGGTATTGGTATTCCATAAGTAATGGATGACCCGTGGACTGACTACACTTAACAAGAGAAAACATAATTTATGCTTACCTGATAAATTTATTTCTCTTGTAGTGTAGTCAGTCCACGGCCCGCCCTGTCTTTAAGGCAGATCTAAATTTTAATTAAACTCCAGTCACCACTGCACCCTATGGTTTCTCCTTTCTCATCTGCTTTGGTCGAATGACTGAATATGACATGTGAGGGGAGGAGCTATGTAGCAGCTCTGCTGGGTGATCCTCTTGCAGCTTCCTGTTAGGAAGAGATATATTCCATAAGTAATGGATGACCCGTGGACTGACTACACTTCAAGAGAAATAAATTTATCAGGTAAGCATAAATTATGTTTTTTGTAACCGGATATATTACTTGTAAACAGATGTTATTTAGAGGTTAGAAATCGTCCAATGGTTATTATCATTGTTTTTAAATATAAAATTGTTGTCAAATAAATATGTACAATTTTAAAGTATAATTCCTACGAATCCTCTTTGACTCTACTTAGCAGAGATTCCTATTTGAGGTTTCCTCAGCGCTCCTTCTAGCCTAATTGTATGGCTGATCGGATCAGCCAATCGGATTGAACTTGATTTTCCTACCTTAATTCCGATTGGCTGATAGAATCCTATCAGCCAATCGGAATTCGAGGGACGCCATCTTGGATGACGTCCCTTAAAGGAACCGTCATTCTTCAGTTGGACATCGTCGGAAGAAGATCCGCGCTGGAGGTCTTCACGATGGAGCTGTTCCTCATCGGATGAAGATAGAAGATGCCGCTTGGATCAAGATGGTTGCCGGTCTGGATCGCCTCTTCTTCCCGGATAGGATGAAGACTTTGGAGCCTCTTCTGGACCTCTTCAGCTGCAGGATTATGGATCGCCAGCCCCCGCTTCGGTTGGATGAAGATTTTGGAGCCAGGACCGATCGGTGATACCCGGCGAGGTGAAGATAAGGTAGGAAGATCTTCAGGGGCTTAGTGTTAGGTTTATTTAAGGGGGGTTTGGGTTAGATTAGGGGTATGTGGGTGGTGGGTTGTAATGTTGGGAGGGGTATTGTATGTGTTTTTTTTACAGGCAAAAGAGCTGAATTCTTTGGGGCATGCCCCGCAAAGGGCCCTGTTCAGGGCTGGTAAGGTAAAAGAGCTTTGAACTTTTTAAATTTAGAATAGGGTAGGGCATTTTTTTTATTTTGGGGGTCTTTGTTATTTTATTAGGGGGCTTAGAGTAGGTGTAATTAGTTTAAAATTGTTGTAATATTTTTCTAATGTTTGTAAATATTTTATTATTTTTTGTAACTTAGTTCTTTTTTTTTTTTTGTACTTTAGTTAGTTTATTTAATTATAGTTATTTGTAGGTATTGTATTTAATTAATGTATTGATAGTGTAGTGTTAGGTTTAATTATAGATAATTGGAGGTAGTTTATTTAATTTATTTATTGATAGTGTAGTGTTAGGTTTAATTGTAACTTAGGTTAGGATTTATTTTACAGGTAATTTTGTAATTATTTTAACTATTTTAGCTATTAAATAGTTCTTAACTATTTAATAGCTATTGTACCTGGATAAAATAAATACAAAGTTACCTGTAAAATAAATATTAATCCTAAAATAGCTACAATATAATTATAATTTATATTGTAGCTATATTAGGGTTTATTTTACAGGTAAGTATTTAGCTTTAAATAGGAATAATTTATTTAATAAGAGTTAATTTATTTTGTTAGATTTAAATTATATTTAATTTAGGGGGGTGTTAGGGTTAAAGTTAGACTTAGCTTTAGGGGTTAATAAATTTATTAGAGTAGCGGTGAGCTCCTGTCGGCAGATTAGGGGTTAATACTTGAAGTTAGGTGTCGGCAATGTTAGGGAGGGCAGATTAGGGGTTAATACTATTTATTATAGGGTTATTGAGGCGGGAGTGAGGCAGATTAGGGGTTAATACATTTATTATAGTAGCGGTCCGGTCGGCAGATTAGGGGTTAATAAGTGTAGATAGGTGGAGGCGACGTTGGGGGCGGCAGATTAGGGGTTAATAAATATAATATGGGGTAGGCGATGTTAGGGCAGCAGATTAGGGGTACATAGGGATAATGTAGGTGGCGGGGGTGTACGGAGCGGCAGATTAGGGGTTAAAAATAATATGCAGGGGTCAGCGATAGCGGGGGCGGCAGATTAGGGGTTAATAAGTGTAAGGTTAGGGGTGTTTTGACTCGGGTACATGTTAGGGTGTTAGGTGCAGACGTAGGAAGTGTTTCCACATAGAAAACAATGGGGCTGCGTTAGGAGCTGAACGCGGCTTTTTTGCAGGTGTTAGGTTTTTTTTCAGCTCAAACAGCCCCATTGTTTTCTATGGGGGAATCGTGCACAAGCACGTTTTTGAAGCTGGCCGCGTCCGTAAGCACCGCTGGTATCGAGAGTTGAAGTTGTGGTAAATATGCTCTACGCTCCTTTTTTGGAGCCTAACGCAGCCATTCTGTGAACTCTAAATACCAGCGGTATTAAAAAGGTGCGGCCAGAAAAAAGCACACGTAGCTAACGCACCCCTTTGCCCGCAGAACTCTAAATCTAGGCGCAAGTGTTGCGCGCAAGCGATAAGGGGTATAGTGCGGCGCCTTGTATGCATTGGGAATAGCACGCATATTACGAGTTTAAAGTAAACACGTTAATTTGAGCACAGATGAATTTAACGTGCAACTTCAGAGCTCTGGTTAACTGTCACACAAAAAGTACAGTTACACTTATAATGACACTGCTAAAAATGATTTCATTATGTGATGTTTAGTGAATTTGCCTCAGTTTCTGATGTTACAGCTCTGACATGTACATAACAGCCACATACATTCTGTGTGCTTTATTTATCAGATACAGCAGGTCTCTCACATTGCTGCCTCATTACACACTGCTTGCTTCAGTAGCCTTTTATTACCTCAGGAACATTTCAACAGGAAACAGGAAGTGTGGAACAAACTAGGAAGTAGCAGGAAGTGGGGAACCAAAGAAGGAAGTAACAGGAAGTGTGGAACAAACTAGGAAGTAGCAGGAAGTGGGGAACCAAAGAAG